>NW_026781014.1:300000-572000 GCF_030144855.1 Hypanus sabinus
TTTGTGAGGTGGTTCAAACATTTTAGTGCGCTTGGGATGGGTGGAGAAAGTTTTGAGAGTTTGATCAAACATTTTAACCTACTTGGGACGGCTGGAGAAAGATTTGAGTGGGGGTTAAAACATTTTAACTTAATTGTGACGGGTGGAGAAATTACTGAGTTGGGGTTTAAACATTTTAACGTTCTTGGGAGGGTTGGAGAAAGTTTTGAGTGGGTGTTCAAACATTTTAATGTACTTGGGACGGGTGGAGAAGGTTTTGAGAGGCTGTTCAAACATTTTAACATACTTGGGACGGGCGGAGAAAGTTTTGAGTGGGGGTTCAATCATTTTAACATATTTTGGACGTGTGGGGACAGTTTTAGAGGGTCTTCAAACATTTTAACGTACGGGCCGAATGGAGAACGTTTTCAGAGGGGGATAAAACATTTTAGCATTCTTGGGACGGAGGTAGAAAGTTTTGAGAGGGTGTTCAAACATTTCAACGCACGTGGGACGGGTGGAAAAAGTTTTGAGAGGGTGTTAAAACATTTTAATGTAATTGGGACGGGTGGAGTTATTTTTGAGAGGGTGTTCGAAATATTTTAATGTACTTGGGACGGGTGGAGAAGGTTTTGAGAGGGTCTTCAAACATATTAACATTCAGGACGGGTGTAGAAAGTTTCGAGAGGGTTTTCAAACATTTCAACGTTCTTTGGACGGGTGGAAAAAGTTTTCAGAGGGTGTTCAAACATTTTAACGTACTCGGGACGGGTGGAGAAGTTCTGAGTGGCAGTTCAAACTTTTTACCGTATTGGGACGCGGGTAGAAAGTTTTCCGTGGGGTGTCCAAACATTTTAAAGTACTTGGGACGGCTGGAGAATGCTTTGAGAGGGGGTTCAATCATTTTAATGTACTTGGGACGGCTGGAGAAAGTTTTGAGTGGGGGTTCAAACATTGTAACGTTCTTTGGATGGGTGGTGACAGTTTTAGAGGGTGTCCAAACATTTTATCGTACTTGGGACGAATGGAGAACGTTTTGAGAGGGGGATAAAACATTTCAACGCACTTGGGACGGGTGCAAAAAGTTTTGAGAGGGTGTTCAAACATTTTACCGTTCTTGGGACGGGTGGGGAAAGTGTTGAGAGGGTGTTCAAATACTTTCACCTATTGGAGACGGGTGGAGAAAGTTTGGAGAGGGTGTTCAAACATTTTAACGCATTTGGGACGGGGGGAGAAAGTTTTGAGGGGGTGTTCAAACATTTTAACGCTCTATGGACTGGTGGAGAAATATTTGAGAGTTTGTTCATACATTTTAATGTGCTTGGGATCGGTGGAGATATTTTTGAGAGGATGTTCGAAACATTTTAACGTAATTGGGACGCGTGGAGAAGATTTGAGTGGCAGTTCAAACTTTTTACCGTATTGGGGCGCGGGTAGAAAGTTTTCCGTGGGGTGTTCAAACATTTTAATGTACTTGGGACGGCTGGAGAATGCTTTGAGTGGGTGTTCAAATATTTTAATGTACTTGGGACGGTTGTAGAAAGTTTTGAGTGGGTGTTCAAACATTTTTACGTACTGGTGGCGGGTGGAGAAAGTTATGAGTAGCGGTTAAAACATTTTAACTTACTTGGGACGGGTGGAGAAAGTTTTGAGTCGGTGTTCAAACATTATGATGTACTTGGGACGGCTGGAGAATGCTTTGAGAGGTGGTTCAAACATTTTAATGTACTTGGGACGGCTGGAGAATGTTTTGAGAGGGGGTTCAATCATTTTAATGTACTTGGGACGGGTGTAGAAAGTTGTGAGAGGGTGTTCAAACAATTTAACGTTCTTGGGACAGGTGGAGGAAGTTTTGAGAGGGTGTTCAAACATTTTAACGTACTTGGGACGGTCGGAGAAAGTTTTGAGAGGGTGTTCAAACATTTTAAGCATTTCGGACGGGGGAGAAAGTTTTGAGGGGGTGTTCGAAACATTTTAACGTAATTGGGACGCGTGGAGAAGATTTGAGTGGCAGTTCAAACTTTTTACCGTATTGGGGCGCGGGTAGAAAGTTTTCCGTGGGGTGTTTTAATGTACTTGGGACGGCTGGAGAATGCTTTGAGAGGGGGTTCAAACATTTTAATGTACTTGGGACGGCTGGAGAATGTTTTGAGAGGGTGTTCAAACATTTTAATGTGCTTGGGATGGGTGGAGATATTTTTGAGAGGGTGTTCAAACATTTTAATGTACTTGGGACGGCTGGAGAATGCTTTGAGAGGGGGTTCAAACATTTTAATGTACTTGGGACGGCTGGAGAATGCTTTGAGAGTGGGTTCAAACAATTTAATGTACTTGGGACGGCTGGAGAATGTTTTGAGAGGGTGTTCAAACATTTTAACGTGCTTGGGATGGTTGGAGATATATTTGAGAGGGTGTTCAAACATTTTAATGTTATTGGGACGGGTGGAGTTATTTTTGAGAGGGTGTTCGAAACATTTTAATGTTATTGGGACGGGTGGAGATATTTTTGAGATGGTGTTCAAACATTTTAATGTAATTGGGAAGGGTGGAGATATTTTTGAGAGGGTGTTCGAAACATTTTAGCGTAATTGGGACGGGTGGAGAAGTTTTGAGTGGCAGCTCAAACTTTTTACCGTATTCGGACGCGGGTAGAAAGTTTTCCGTGGGGTGTTCAAACATTTTAATGTACTTGGGACGGGTGGAGAATGTTTTGAGAGGGTGATCAAACAATTTAACGTTCTTGTGACAGCTGGAGAAAGTTTTGAGAGGGTGTTCAAACATTTTAACGTAATTGGGACGCGTGGAGAAGATTTGAGTGGCAGTTCAAACTTTTTACCGTATTGGGGCGCGGGTAGAAAGTTTTCCGTGGGGTGTTTTAATGTACTTGGGACGGCTGGAGAATGCTTTGAGAGGGGGTTCAAACATTTTAATGTACTTGGGACGGCTGGAGAATGTTTTGAGAGGGTGTTCAAACATTTTAATGTGCTTGGGATGGGTGGAGATATTTTTGAGAGGGTGTTCAAACATTTTAATATACTTGGGACGGCTGGAGAATGCTTTGAGAGGGGGTTCAAACATTTTAATGTACTTGGGACGGCTGGAGAATGCTTTGAGAGTGGGTTCAAACAATTTAATGTACTTGGGACGGCTGGAGAATGTTTTGAGAGGGTGTTCAAACATTTTAACGTGCTTGGGATGGGTGGAGATATATTTGAGAGGGTGTTCAAACATTTTAATGTTATTGGGACGGGTGGAGTTATTTTTGAGAGGGTGTTCGAAACATTTTAATGTTATTGGGACGGGTGGAGATATTTTTGAGATGGTGTTCAAACATTTTAATGTAATTGGGAAGGGTGGAGATATTTTTGAGAGGGTGTTCGAAACATTTTAGCGTAATTGGGACGGGTGGAGAAGTTTTGAGTGGCAGCTCAAACTTTTTACCGTATTCGGACGCGGGTAGAAAGTTTTCCGTGGGGTGTTCAAACATTTTAATGTACTTGGGACGGGTGGAGAATGTTTTGAGAGGGTGATCAAACAATTTAACGTTCTTGTGACAGCTGGAGAAAGTTTTGAGAGGGTGTTCAAACATTTTAACGTTCTTCGGACGGGTGGGGACAGTTTTAGAGGGTGTTCAAACATTTGAACGTACATGGGACGAATGGAGAACGTTTTTACAGGGGGATAAAACATTTTAACATTCTTGGGACGGGTGGAGAAAGTTTTGAGAGGGTGTTCAAATATTTTAACATTCTTGGGACAGGTGGAGAAAGTTTTGAGAGGGTGTTCAAACATTTTAACGCATTTGGGACGGGGGGAGAAAGTTTTGAGGGGGTGTTCAAAAATTTTAGCGCTCTATGGACTGGTGGAGAAATATTTGAGAGTTTGTTCATACATTTTAATGTGCTTGGGATCGGTGGAGATATTTTTGAGAGGATGTTTGAAACATTTTAACGGAATTGGGACGGGTGGAGAAGATTTGAGTGGCAGTTCAAACTTTTTACCGTATTGGGACGCGGGTAGAAAGTTTTCCGTGGGGTGTTCAAACATTTTAATGTACTTGGGACGGCTGGAGAATGCTTTGAGAGGGGGTTCAAACTTTTTAATGTACTTGGGACGGCTGGAGAAAGTTTTCTGAGTGGGGTGTTATACGTTTTAACGTAATTGGGACTGTTGGAGTTATTTTTGAGAGGGTGTTCGAACATTTTAACGTACATGGGACCGGTGGGGAGAGTTTTGACAGGGTGATCAAACATTTTAACGTTCTTGTGACGGGGGTAGAAAGTTTTGAGTGGGTGTTCAAACATTCTAACGCACTTTGGACTGGTGGAGAAAGTTTTGAGTGGGGGATAAAACATTTTAACTTACTTGGGACGGGTGGAGAAAGTTCTGAGTGGGGTTTTATACATTTTAACGTATTTCGGACTGATGGAGACAGTTTTGTGTGGGTGGTCAAACATTTTAACCAACTTGGGACGGGTGGAGACCGTTTGGAGAGGGGGATAAAACATTTTAACATTCCTGAGACCGGGGTAGAAAGTTCTGAGTGGGTGTTCAAACATTTTTACGTACTGGTGGCGGGTGGAGAAAGTACTGAGTCGGGGTTTAAACATTTTAACGTTCTTGAGACGGTTGGAGAAAGTTTTGAGTGGGTGTTCAAACATTATGATGTACTTGGGACGGGTGTAGAAAGTTTTGAGAGGGTGTTCAAACATTTTGATGTACTTGGGACGGGTGGAGAAAGTTTTGAGAGGGTGTTCAAACATTTTAAGCATTTGGGACGGGGGGAGAAAGTTTTGAGGGGGTGTTCAAACATTTTAACATACTTGGGACGGGTGGAGAAAGATTTCTGAGTGGGGTGTTATACATTTTAACGTAATTGGGACTGTTGGAGTTATTTTTGAGAGGGTGTTCAAACATTCTAACGCACTTTGGACTGGTGGAGAAAGTTTTGAGTGGGGGCTCAAACATTTTAACGTAATTGGGACGGGTGGAGAACGTATTGAGTGGGTGTTCAAACATTTTAACGTACTCGGTACCGGTGGAGCAAGTTTTGAGTGCGTGAGCAAACATTTAAACGTTCTTGGGACGGGGGTAGAAAGTTTTGAGAGGGTGTTCAAACATTCTAACGCACTTTGGACTGGTGGAGAAAGTTTTGAGTGGGGGATAAAACATTTTAACTTACTTGGGACGGGTGGAGAAAGTTCTGAGTGGGGTTTTATACATTTTAACGTATTTCGGACTGATGGAGACAGTTTTGTGTGGGTGTTCAAACATTTTAACCTATTTGGGACGGGTGGAGACCGTTTGGAGAGGGGGATAAAACATTTTAACATTCCTGAGACGGGGGTAGAAAGTTCTGAGTTGGGTGTTCAAACATTTTTACGTACTGGTGGCGGGTGCAGAAAGATATGAGTAGCGGTTAAAACATTTTAACTTACTTGGGACGGGTGGAGAAAGTACTGAGTCGGGGTTTAAACATTTTAACGTTCTTGGGACGGTTGGAGAAAGTTTTGAGTGGGTGTTCAAACATTATGATGTACTTGGGACGGGTGGAGAAAGTTTTGAGAGGGTGTTCAAACATTTTGATGTACTTGGGACGGGTGGAGAAAGTTTTGAGAGGGTGTTCAAACATTTTAAGCATTTGGGACGGGGGGAGAAAGTTTTGAGGGGGTGTTCAAACATTTTAACATACTTGGGACGGGTGGAGAAAGATTTCTGAGTGGGGTGTTATACATTTTAACGTAATTGGGACTGTTGGAGTTATTTTTGAGAGGGTGTTCGAACATTTTAACGTACATGGGACCGGTGGGGAGAGTTTTGACAGGGTGATCAAACATTTTAACGTTCTTGTGACGGGGGTAGAAAGTTTTGAGAGGGTGATCAAACATTCTAACGCACTTTGGACTGGTGGAGAAAGTTTTGAGAGGGTGTTCAAACATTCTGACGCACTTTGGACGGCTGGAGAAAGTTTTGAGTGGGGGATAAAACATTTTAACTTACTTGGGACGGGTGGAGAAAGTTCTGAGTGGGGTTTTATACATTTTAACGTATTTCGGACTGATGGAGACAGTTTTGTGTGGGTGTTCAAACATTGTAACCTACTTGGGACGGGTGGAGACCGTTTGGAGAGGGGGATAAAACATTTTAACATTCCTGCGACCGGGGTAGAAAGTTCTGAGTTGGGTGTTCAAACATTTTTACGTACTGGTGGCGGGTGGAGAAAGATATGAGTACCGGTTAAAACATTTTAACTTACTTGGGACGGGTGGAGAAAGTACTGAGTCGGGGTTTAAACATTTCAACGCACTTGGGACGGGTGGAAAAAGTTTTGAGAGGGTGTTCAAACATTTTACCGTACTTGGGACGGGTGGGGAAAGTGTTGAGAGGGTGTTCAAATACTTTCACCTATTGGAGACGGGTGGAGAAAGTTTGGAGAGGGTGTTCAAACATTTTAACGCATTTGGGACGGGGGGAGAAAGTTTTGAGGGGGTGTTCAAACATTTTAACGCTCTATGGACTGGTGGAGAAATTTTTGAGAGTTTGTTCATACATTTTAATGAGCTTGGGATCGGTGGAGATATTTTTGAGAGGATGTTCGAAACATTTTAACGTAATTGGGACGCGTGGAGAAGATTTGAGTGGCAGTTCAAACTTTTTACCGTATTGGGGCGCGGGTAGAAAGTTTTCCGTGGGGTGTTCAAACATTTTAATGTACTTGAGACGGCTGGAGAATGCTTTGAGAGGGTGTTCAAACATTTTAACGCATTTGGGACGGGGGGAGAATATTTTGAGAGGGTGTTCAAACATTTTAATGCGCTTGGGATGGGTGGAGATATTTTTGAGAGGGTGTTCAAACATTTTAATGTATTTGGGACGGCTGGAGAATGCTTTGAGAGGGGGTTCAAACATTTTAATGTACTTGGGACGGCTGGAGAATGCTTTGAGAGGGGGTTCAAACATTTTAATGTACTTGGGACGGCTGGAGAATGTTTTGAGAGGGTGTTCAAACATTTTAATGTGCTTGGGATGGGTGGAGATATATTTGAGAGGGTGTTCAAACATTTTAATGTTATTGGGACGGGTGGAGATATTTTTGAGATGGTGTTCAAACATTTTAATGTAATTGGAAGGGTGGAGATATTTTTGAGAGGGTGTTCGAAACATTTTAGCGTAATTGTGACGGGTGGAGAAGTTTTGAGTGGCAGCTCAAACTTTTTACAGTATTCGGACGCGGGTAGAAAGTTTTCCGTGGGGTGTTCAAACATTTTATTGTACTTGGGACGGGTGGAGAATGTTTTGAGAGGGTGATCAAACAGTTTAACGTTCTTGTGACAGCTGGAGAAAGTTTTGAGAGGGTGTTCAAACATTTTAACGTTCTTCGGACGGGTGGGGACAGTTTTAGAGGGTTTTCAAACATTTGAACGTACATGGGACGACTGGAGAACGTTTTTACAGGAGAATAAAACATTTTAACATTCTTGGGACGGGTGGAGAAAGTTTTGAGAGGGTGTTCAAATATTTTGACATTCCTGGGACGGGTGGAGAAAGTTTTGAGAGGGTGTTCAAACATTTTAACGCATTTGGGACGGGGGGAGAAAGTTTTGAGGGGGTGTTCAAACATTTTAACGCTCTATGGACTGGTGGAGAAATATTTGAGAGTTTGTTCATACATTTTAATGTGCTTGGGATCGGTGGAGATATTTTTGAGAGGATGTTTGAAACATGTTAACGTAATTGGGACGGGTTGAGAAGATTTGAGTGGCAGTTCAAACTTTTTACCGTATTGGGACGCGGGTAGAAAGTTTTCCGTGGGGTGTTCAAACATTTTAATGTACTGGGGACGGCTGGAGAATGCTTTGAGAGGGGGTTCAAACATTTTAATTTACTTGGGACGGCTGGAGAATGTTTTGAGAGGGGGTTCAATCATTTTAATGTACTTGGGACGGGTGTAGAAAGTTGTGAGAGGGTGTTCAAACATTTTAACGTTCTTGGGACAGGTGGAGGAAGTTTTGAGTGGGGGTTCAAATATTTCAACGTTCTTTGGGCGGGTGGGGACAGTTTTAAAGGGTGTTCAAACATTTTACCGTACCTGGGACGAATGGAGAACGTTTTGACAGGGGGATAAAACATTTTAACATTCCTGGGACGTGTGTAGAAAGTTTTGAGAGGGTGTTCAAACATTTCAACGCACTTGGGACGGGTGGAAAGAGTTTTCAGAGGGTGAGCAAACATTGTAACGTACTTCGGATGGGTGGAGAAAGTTTTGAGTGGGGGCCCAAACATTTTAACGTAATTGGGACGGGTGGAGAACGTATTGAGTGGGTGTTCAAACATTTTAACGTACTCGGGACCGGTGGAGAAAGTTTTGAGTGCGTGAGCAAACATTTAAACGTTCTTGGGACGGGTGTAGAAAGTTTTGAGAGGGTGTTCAAACATTTTAATGTACGAGGGACGGGTGTAGAAAGTTTCGAGTGGGTGTCAAACATTTTACCGTACTTGGGACGGCTGGAGAAAGTGTTGAGAGGGTGTTCAAATATTTTCACCTACTGGAGACGGGTGGAGAAAGTTTTGAGAGGGTGTTCAAACATTTAAACGCATTTGGGACGGGGGGAGAAAGTTTTGAGGGGGTGTTCAGACATCTTATCGCTCTATGGACGGGTGGAGAAATATTTGAGAGTTTGTTCATACATTTTAATGTGCTTGGGATCGGTGGAGATATTTGTGAGAGAGTGTTCAAACATTTTAATGTAATTGGGAAGGGTGGAGATATTTTTGAGAGGGTGTTCGAAACATTTTAGCGTAATTGGGACGGGTGGAGAAGTTTTGAGTGGCAGTTCAAACTTTTTACCGTATTCGGACGCGGGTAGAAAGTTTTCCGTGGGGTGTTCAAACATTTTAATGTACTTGGGACGGGTGGAGAATGTTTTCAGAGGGTGATCAAACAATTTAACGTTCTTTGGACAGCTGGAGAAAGTTTTGAGTGGGTGTTCAAATATTTTAATGTACTTGGGACGGTTGGAGAAAGTTTTGAGTGGGTGTTCAAACATTTTAATGTACTTGGGACGGGTGGAGAATGTTTTGAGAGGGTCAACAAACAGTTTAACGTTCTTGGGACAGCTGGAGAAAGTTTTGACTGGGTGTTCAAACATTTTAACATACTTGGGACGGGTGGAGAAAGATTTCTGAGTGGGGTGTTATACATTTTAACGTAATTGGGACTGTTGGAGAAAGTTTTGAGTGGGTGGTCAAACATTTTAATGTACTTGGACTGGAGGAGAAAGATTTGAGAGGGTGTTCAAACATTTTGATGTACTTGGGACGAGTGTAGAAAGTTTTGAGAGGGTGATCAAACATTTTAACGTTCTTAGGACAGGTGGAGAAAGTATTGAGAGTGTGTTCAAACATTTTAACATTCTTGGGACGGGTAGACAAAGGTTTGAGAGGGTGTTCAAACCTTTTAACATACATGGGACGGGTGGAGTACGTTTTGAGAGGGTGATCAAACATTTTAATGTAATCGTGACGGGCGGAGAAAGTATTGCGTGTGTGTTCAAACATTTTAACGTACTTGGGACGGGTGGAGAAAGATTTGTGAGGTGGTTCAAACATTTTAGTGCGCTTGGGATGGGTGGAGAAAGTTTTGAGAGTGTGATCAAACATTTTAACCTACTTGGGACGGCTGGAGAAAGATTTGAGTGGGGGTTAAAACATTTTAACTTAATTGTGACGGGTGGAGAAATTACTGAGTTTGGGTTTAAACATTTTAACGTTCTTGGGAGGGTTGGAGAAAGTTTTGAGTGGGTGTTCAAACATTTTAATGTACTTGGGACGGGTGGAGAAGGTTTTGAGAGGGTGTTAAAACATTTTAATGTAATTGGAAGGGTGGAGATATTTTTGAGAGGGTGTTCGAAACATTTTAGCGTAATTGTGACGGGTGGAGAAGTTTTGAGTGGCAGCTCAAACTTTTTACAGTATTCGGACGCGGGTAGAAAGTTTTCCGTGGGGTGTTCAAACATTTTATTGTACTTGGGACGGGTGGAGAATGTTTTGAGAGGGTGATCAAACAGTTTAACGTTCTTGTGACAGCTGGAGAAAGTTTTGAGAGGGTGTTCAAACATTTTAACGTTCTTCGGACGGGTGGGGACAGTTTTAGAGGGTTTTCAAACATTTGAACGTACATGGGACGACTGGAGAACGTTTTTACAGGAGAATAAAACATTTTAACATTCTTGGGACGGGTGGAGAAAGTTTTGAGAGGGTGTTCAAATATTTTGACATTCCTGGGACGGGTGGAGAAAGTTTTGAGAGGGTGTTCAAACATTTTAACGCATTTGGGACGGGGGGAGAAAGTTTTGAGGGGGTGTTCAAACATTTTAACGCTCTATGGACTGGTGGAGAAATATTTGAGAGTTTGTTCATACATTTTAATGTGCTTGGGATCGGTGGAGATATTTTTGAGAGGATGTTTGAAACATGTTAACGTAATTGGGACGGGTTGAGAAGATTTGAGTGGCAGTTCAAACTTTTTACCGTATTGGGACGCGGGTAGAAAGTTTTCCGTGGGGTGTTCAAACATTTTAATGTACTGGGGACGGCTGGAGAATGCTTTGAGAGGGGGTTCAAACATTTTAATTTACTTGGGACGGCTGGAGAATGTTTTGAGAGGGGGTTCAATCATTTTAATGTACTTGGGACGGGTGTAGAAAGTTGTGAGAGGGTGTTCAAACATTTTAACGTTCTTGGGACAGGTGGAGGAAGTTTTGAGTGGGGGTTCAAATATTTCAACGTTCTTTGGGCGGGTGGGGACAGTTTTAAAGGGTGTTCAAACATTTTACCGTACCTGGGACGAATGGAGAACGTTTTGACAGGGGGATAAAACATTTTAACATTCCTGGGACGTGTGTAGAAAGTTTTGAGAGGGTGTTCAAACATTTCAACGCACTTGGGACGGGTGGAAAGAGTTTTCAGAGGGTGAGCAAACATTGTAACGTACTTCGGATGGGTGGAGAAAGTTTTGAGTGGGGGCCCAAACATTTTAACGTAATTGGGACGGGTGGAGAACGTATTGAGTGGGTGTTCAAACATTTTAACGTACTCGGGACCGGTGGAGAAAGTTTTGAGTGCGTGAGCAAACATTTAAACGTTCTTGGGACGGGTGTAGAAAGTTTTGAGAGGGTGTTCAAACATTTTAATGTACGAGGGACGGGTGTAGAAAGTTTCGAGTGGGTGTCAAACATTTTACCGTACTTGGGACGGCTGGAGAAAGTGTTGAGAGGGTGTTCAAATATTTTCACCTACTGGAGACGGGTGGAGAAAGTTTTGAGAGGGTGTTCAAACATTTAAACGCATTTGGGACGGGGGGAGAAAGTTTTGAGGGGGTGTTCAGACATCTTATCGCTCTATGGACGGGTGGAGAAATATTTGAGAGTTTGTTCATACATTTTAATGTGCTTGGGATCGGTGGAGATATTTGTGAGAGAGTGTTCAAACATTTTAATGTAATTGGGAAGGGTGGAGATATTTTTGAGAGGGTGTTCGAAACATTTTAGCGTAATTGGGACGGGTGGAGAAGTTTTGAGTGGCAGTTCAAACTTTTTACCGTATTCGGACGCGGGTAGAAAGTTTTCCGTGGGGTGTTCAAACATTTTAATGTACTTGGGACGGGTGGAGAATGTTTTCAGAGGGTGATCAAACAATTTAACGTTCTTTGGACAGCTGGAGAAAGTTTTGAGTGGGTGTTCAAATATTTTAATGTACTTGGGACGGTTGGAGAAAGTTTTGAGTGGGTGTTCAAACATTTTAATGTACTTGGGACGGGTGGAGAATGTTTTGAGAGGGTCAACAAACAGTTTAACGTTCTTGGGACAGCTGGAGAAAGTTTTGACTGGGTGTTCAAACATTTTAACATACTTGGGACGGGTGGAGAAAGATTTCTGAGTGGGGTGTTATACATTTTAACGTAATTGGGACTGTTGGAGAAAGTTTTGAGTGGGTGGTCAAACATTTTAATGTACTTGGACTGGAGGAGAAAGATTTGAGAGGGTGTTCAAACATTTTGATGTACTTGGGACGAGTGTAGAAAGTTTTGAGAGGGTGATCAAACATTTTAACGTTCTTAGGACAGGTGGAGAAAGTATTGAGAGTGTGTTCAAACATTTTAACATTCTTGGGACGGGTAGACAAAGGTTTGAGAGGGTGTTCAAACCTTTTAACATACATGGGACGGGTGGAGTACGTTTTGAGAGGGTGATCAAACATTTTAATGTAATCGTGACGGGCGGAGAAAGTATTGCGTGTGTGTTCAAACATTTTAACGTACTTGGGACGGGTGGAGAAAGATTTGTGAGGTGGTTCAAACATTTTAGTGCGCTTGGGATGGGTGGAGAAAGTTTTGAGAGTGTGATCAAACATTTTAACCTACTTGGGACGGCTGGAGAAAGATTTGAGTGGGGGTTAAAACATTTTAACTTAATTGTGACGGGTGGAGAAATTACTGAGTTTGGGTTTAAACATTTTAACGTTCTTGGGAGGGTTGGAGAAAGTTTTGAGTGGGTGTTCAAACATTTTAATGTACTTGGGACGGGTGGAGAAGGTTTTGAGAGGGTGTTAAAACATTTTAATGTAATTGGGACGGGTGGAGTTATTTTTGAGAGGGTGTTCGAAATATTTTAATGTACTTGGGACGGGTGGAGAAGGTTTTGAGAGGCTGTTCAAACATTCTAACATACTTGGGACGGGCGGAGAAAGTTTTGAGTGGGGGTTCAATCATTTTAACGTATTTTGGACGTGTGGGGACTGTTTTAGAGGGTCTTCAAACATTTTAACGTACGGGACGAATGGAGAACGTTTTGAGGGGGATAAAACATTTTAACATTCTTGGGACGGATGTAGAAAGTTTTAGAGGGTGTTCAAACATTTTAACGTACTTGGGACGAATGGAGAACGTTTTGAGAGGGGGATAAAACATTTAAACGTTCTTGGGACGGGTGTAGAAAGTTTTGAGATGTTGTCAAACATTTCAACGCACTTGGGACGGGTGGAAAAAGTTTTGAGAGGGTGTTCAAAAATTTTACCGTACTTGGGACGGGTGGAGAAAATGTTGAGAGGGTGTTCAAATACTTTCACCTACTGGAGACGGGTGGAGAATTTTTGGAGAGGGTGTTCAAACATTTAAACGCATTTGGGACGTGGGGAGAAAGTTTTGAGGGAATGTTCAAACATTCTAACGCTCTATGGACGGGTGGAGAAAGATTTGAGAGTTTGTTCATACATTTTAATGTGCTTGGGATGGGTGGAGATATTTTTGAGAGGGTGTTCAAACATTTTAATGTAATTGGGACGGGTGGAGATATTTTTGAGAGGGTGTTCGAAACATTTTAATGTTATTGGGACGGGTGGAGATATTTTTGAGATGGTGTTCATACATTTTAATGTTATTGGGACGGGTGGAGATATTTTTGAGAGGGTGTTCAAAAATTTTAATGTAATTGGGAAGGGTGGAGATATTTTTGAGAGGGTGTTCGAAACATTTTAGCGTAATTGGGACGGGTGGAGAAGTTTTGAGTGGCAGCTCAAACTTTTTACCGTATTCGTGCGCGGGTAGAAAGTTTTCCGTGGGGTGTTCAAACATTTTAATGTACTTGGGACGGCTGGAGAATGCTTTGAGAGGGTGTTCAATCATTTTAATGTACTTGGGACGGCTGGAGAATGTTTTGAGAGGTGGTTCAAACATTTTAATGTACTTGGGACGGGTGTAGAAAGTTGTGAGAGGGTGTTCAAACATTTTAATGTAATTGGGACGGGTGGAGGTATTTTTGAGAGGGTGTTCGAAATATTTTAATGTACTTGGGACGGGTGGAGAAGGTTTTGAGAGGGTGTTCAAACATTTTAACATTCTTAGGACGGGTGTAGAAAGTTTTGAGAGGGTTTTCAAACATTTCAACGCACTTGGAACGGGTGGAGAAGTTCTGAGTGGCAGTTCAAACTTTTTACCGTATTGGGACGCGGGTAGAAAGTTTTCCGTGGGGTGTTCAAACCTTTTAATGTACTTGGGACGGCTTGAGAATGCTTTGAGAGAGGGTTCAAACATTTTAATGTACTTGGGACGGCTGGAGAAAGTTTTGAGTGGGGGTCAAACATTTGAACGTTCTTTGGACGGGTGGGGACAGTTTTAGAGGGTGTTCAAACATTTTAACGTACTTGGGACGAATGGAGAACGTTTTGAGAGGGGGATAAAACATTTAAACGTTCTTGGGACGGGTGTAGAAAGTTTTGAGATGTTGTCAAACATTTCAACGCACTTGGGACGGGTGGAAAAAGTTTTGAGAGGGTGTTCAAACATTTTACCGTACTTGGGACGGGTGGAGAAAGTGTTGAGAGGGTGTTCAAATACTTTCACCTATTGGAGACGGGTGGAGAAAGTTTGGAGAGGGTGTTCAAACATTTTAACGCATTTGGGACGGGGGGAGAAAGTTTTGAGGGGGTGTTCAAACATTTTAACGCTCTATGGACTGGTGGAGAAATATTTGAGAGTTTGTTCATACATTTTAATGTGCTTGGGATCGGTGGAGATATTTTTGAGAGGATGTTCGAAACATTTAAACGCATTTGGGACGTGGGGAGAAAGTTTTGAGGGAATGTTCAAACATTCTAACGCTCTATGGACGGGTGGAGAAAGATTTGAGAGTTTGTTCATACATTTTAATGTGCTTGGGATGGGTGGAGATATTTTTGAGATGGTGTTCAAACATTTTAATGTAATTGGGACGGGTGGAGATATTTTTGAGAGGGTGTTCGAAACATTTTAATGTTATTGGGACGGGTGGAGATATTTTTGAGATGGTGTTCATAGATTTTAATGTTATTGGGACGGGTGGAGATATTTTTGAGAGGGTGTTCAAAAATTTTAATGTAATTGGGAAGGGTGGAGTTATTTTTGAGAGGGTGTTCGAAACATTTTAGCGTAATTGGGACGGGTGGAGAAGTTTTGAGTGGCAGCTCAAACTTTTTACCGTATTCGGGCGCGGGTAGAAAGTTTTCCGTGGGGTGTTCAAACATTTTAATGTACTTGGGACGGCTGGAGAATGCTTTGAGAGGGGGTTCAAACATTTTAATGTACTTGGGACGGCTGGAGAATGTTTTGAGAGGGGGTTCAAACATTTTAATGTACTTGGGACGAGTGTAGAAAGTTGTGAGAGGGTGTTCAAACAATTTAACGTTCTTGGGACAGGTGGAGGAAGTTTTGAGAGGGTGTTCAAACATTTTAACGTACTTGGGACGGTCGGAGAAAGTTTTGAGTGGGGGTTCAAATATTCCAACGTTCTGTGGACGGGTGGGGACAGCTTTAAAGGGTGTTCAAACATTTTACCGTACCTGGGACGAATGGAGAACGTTTTGACAGGGGGATAAAACATTTTAACATTCCTGGGACGGGTTTAGAAAGTTTTGAGAGGGTGTTCAAACATTTCAACGCACTTGGGACGGGTGGAAAGAGTTCTCAGAGGGTGAGCAAACATTGTAACGTACTTCTGACGGGTGGAGAAAGTTTTGAGTGTGGGTTCAAACATTTTAACGTAATTGGGACGGGTGGAGAACGTATTGAGTGGGTGTTCAAACATTTTAACGTACTCGGGACCGGTGGAGAAAGTTTTGAGTGCGTGAGCAAACATTTAAACGTTCTGGGGACGGGTGTAGAAAGTTTTGAGAGGGTGTTCAAACATTTTACCGTACTGGAGACGGGTGGAGAAAGTTTTGAGAGGGTGTTCAAACATTTAAAGGCATTTGGGACGGGGGGAGAAAGTTTTGAGGGGGTGTCCAAACATCTTATCGCTCTATGGACGGGTGGAGAAATATTTGAGAGTTTGTTCATACATTTTAATGTGCTTGGGATCGGTGGAGATATTTGTGAGAGAGTGTTCAAACATTTTAATGTAATTGGGAAGGGTGGAGATATTTTTGAGAGGGTGTTCGAAACATTTTAGCGTAATTGGGACGGGTGGAGAAGTTTTGAGTGGCAGCTCAAACTTTTTACCGTATTCGGACGCGGGTAGAAAGTTTTCCGTGGGGAGTTCAAACATTTTAATGTACTCTGGACGGGTGGAGAATGCTTTGAGAGGGTGATCAAACAATTTAACGTTCTTGGGACAGCTGGAGAAAGTTTTGAGTGGGTGTTCAAATGTTTTAATGTACTTGGGACGGTTGGAGAAAGTTTTGAGTGGGTGTTCAAACATTTTAACATACTTGTGACGGGGGCGGAAAGTTTTGAGAGGGTGTTCAAACATTCTAACGCACTTTGGATGCCTGAGAGAAAGTTTTGAGTGGGGGATAATACATTTTAACTTTCTTGGGACGGGTGGAGAAAGTTCTGAGTGGGGTTTTATACATTTTAACGTATTTCGGACTGATGGAGACAGTTTTGTGTGGGTGTTCAAACATTTTAACCTACTTGGGACGGGTGGAGACCGTTTGGAGAGGGGGATAAAACATTTTAACATTCCTGGGACCGGGGTAGAAAGTTCTGAGTTGGGTGTTCAAACATTTTTACGTACTGGTGGCGGCTGGAGAAAGATATGAGTAGCGGTTAAAACATTTTAACTTACTTGGGACGGGTGGAGAAAGTACTGAGTCGGGGTTTAAACATTTTAACGTTCTTGGGACCGTTGGAGAAAGTTTTGAGTGGGTGTTCAAACATTTTGATGTACTTGGGACGGGTGGAGAAGGTTTTGAGAGGGTGTTCAAACATTTTGATGTACTTGGGACGAGTGTAGAAAGTTTTGAGTGGGTGATCAAACATTTTAACGTTCTTAGGACAGGTGGAGAAAGTATTGAGAGTGTGTTCAAACATTTTAACATTCTTGGGACGGGTCGAGTACGTTTTGAGAGGGTGATCAAACATTTTAATGTAATCGTGACGGGCGGAGAAAGCATTGCGTGTGTGTTCAAACACTTTAACGTACTTGGGACGGGTGGAGAAAGATTTGTGAGGTGGTTCAAACATTTTAGTGCGCTTGCGATGGGTGGAGAAAGTTTTGAGAGTGTGTTCAAACATTTTAACCTACTTGGGACGGCTGGAGAAAGATTTGAGTGGGGATTAAAACATTTTAACTTAATTGTGACGGTTGGAGAAATTACTGAGTTGGGGTTTAAACATTTTAACGTTCTTGGGAGGGTTGGAGAAAGTTTTGAGTGGGTGTTCAAACATTTTAATGTACTTGGGACGGGTGGAGAAGGTTTTGAGAGGCTGTTCAAACATTTTAACATACTTGGGACGGGCGGAGAAAGTTTTGAGTGGGGGTTCAATCATCTTAACGTATTTTGGACGTGTGGGGACAGTTTTAGAGGGTCTTCAAACATTTTAACGTACGGGACGAATGGAGAACGTTTTGAGGGGGATAAAACATTTTAACATTCTTGGGACGGATGTAGAAAGTTTTGAGAGGGTGTTCAAACATTTCAACGCACGTGGGGCGGGTGGAAAATGTTTTGAGAGGTGGTTCAAACATTTTAATGTACTTGGGACGGGTGTAGAAAGTTGTGAGAGGGTGTTCAAACATTTTAATGTAATTGGGACGGGTGGAGGTATTTTTGAGAGGGTGTTCGAAATATTTTAATGTACTTGGGACGGGTGGAGAAGGTTTTGAGAGGGTGTTCAAACATTTTAACATTCTTAGGACGGGTGTAGAAAGTTTTGAGAGGGTTTTCAAACATTTCAACGCACTTGGAACGGGTGGAGAAGTTCTGATTGGCAGTTCAAACTTTTTACCGTATTGGGACGCGGGTAGAAAGTTTTCCGTGGGGTGTTCAAACCTTTTAATGTACTTGGGACGGCTTGAGAATGCTTTGAGAGGGGGTTCAAACATTTTAATGTACTTGGGACGGCTGGAGAAAGTTTTGAGTGGGGGTCAAACATTTGAACGTTCTTTGGACGGGTGGGGACAGTTTTAGAGGGTGTTCAAACATTTTAACGTACTTGGGACGAATGGAGAACGTTTTGAGAGGGGGATAAAACATTTAAACGTTCTTGGGACGGGTGTAGAAAGTTTTGAGATGTTGTCAAACATTTCAACGCACTTGGGACGGGTGGAAAAAGTTTTGAGAGGGTGTTCAAACATTTTACCGTACTTGGGACGGGTGGAGAAAGTGTTGAGAGGGTGTTCAAATACTTTCACCTATTGGAGACGGGTGGAGAAAGTTTGGAGAGGGTGTTCAAACATTTTAACGCATTTGGGACGGGGGGAGAAAGTTTTGAGGGGGTGTTCAAACATTTTAACGCTCTATGGACTGGTGGAGAAATATTTGAGAGTTTGTTCATACATTTTAATGTGCTTGGGATCGGTGGAGATATTTTTGAGAGGATGTTCGAAACATTTAAACGCATTTGGGACGTGGGGAGAAAGTTTTGAGGGAATGTTCAAACATTCTAACGCTCTATGGACGGGTGGAGAAAGATTTGAGAGTTTGTTCATACATTTTAATGTGCTTGGGATGGGTGGAGATATTTTTGAGATGGTGTTCAAACATTTTAATGTAATTGGGACGGGTGGAGATATTTTTGAGAGGGTGTTCGAAACATTTTAATGTTATTGGGACGGGTGGAGATATTTTTGAGATGGTGTTCATAGATTTTAATGTTATTGGGACGGGTGGAGATATTTTTGAGAGGGTGTTCAAAAATTTTAATGTAATTGGGAAGGGTGGAGTTATTTTTGAGAGGGTGTTCGAAACATTTTAGCGTAATTGGGACGGGTGGAGAAGTTTTGAGTGGCAGCTCAAACTTTTTACCGTATTCGGGCGCGGGTAGAAAGTTTTCCGTGGGGTGTTCAAACATTTTAATGTACTTGGGACGGCTGGAGAATGCTTTGAGAGGGGGTTCAAACATTTTAATGTACTTGGGACGGCTGGAGAATGTTTTGAGAGGGGGTTCAAACATTTTAATGTACTTGGGACGGGTGTAGAAAGTTGTGAGAGGGTGTTCAAACAATTTAACGTTCTTGGGACAGGTGGAGGAAGTTTTGAGAGGGTGTTCAAACATTTTAACGTACTTGGGACGGTCGGAGAAAGTTTTGAGTGGGGGTTCAAATATTCCAACGTTCTGTGGACGGGTGGGGACAGCTTTAAAGGGTGTTCAAACATTTTACCGTACCTGGGACGAATGGAGAACGTTTTGACAGGGGGATAAAACATTTTAACATTCCTGGGACGGGTTTAGAAAGTTTTGAGAGGGTGTTCAAACATTTCAACGCACTTGGGACGGGTGGAAATAGTTCTCAGAGGGTGAGCAAACATTGTAACGTACTTCTGACGGGTGGAGAAAGTTTTGAGTGTGGGTTCAAACATTTTAACGTAATTGGGACGGGTGGAGAACGTATTGAGTGGGTGTTCAAACATTTTAACGTACTCGGGACCGGTGGAGAAAGTTTTGAGTGCGTGAGCAAACATTTAAACGTTCTGGGGACGGGTGTAGAAAGTTTTGAGAGGGTGTTCAAACATTTTACCGTACTGGAGACGGGTGGAGAAAGTTTTGAGAGGGTGTTCAAACATTTAAAGGCATTTGGGACGTGGGGGAGAAAGTTTTGAGGGGGTGTCCAAACATCTTATCGCTCTATGGACGGGTGGAGAAATATTTGAGAGTTTGTTCATACATTTTAATGTGCTTGGGATCGGTGGAGATATTTGTGAGAGAGTGTTCAAACATTTTAATGTAATTGGGAAGGGTGGAGATATTTTTGAGAGGGTGTTCGAAACATTTTAGCGTAATTGGGACGGGTGGAGAAGTTTTGAGTGGCAGCTCAAACTTTTTACCGTATTCGGACGCGGGTAGAAAGTTTTCCGTGGGGTGTTCAAACATTTTAATGTACTCTGGACGGGTGGAGAATGCTTTGAGAGGGTGATCAAACAATTTAACGTTCTTCGGACAGCTGGAGAAAGTTTTGAGTGGGTGTTCAAATGTTTTAATGTACT
Organism: Hypanus sabinus; assembly: GCF_030144855.1. Classification (NCBI taxonomy): domain Eukaryota; kingdom Metazoa; phylum Chordata; class Chondrichthyes; order Myliobatiformes; family Dasyatidae; genus Hypanus; species Hypanus sabinus. The sequence goes on from NW_026781014.1 coordinate 319,939, forward strand.
TGGGACGGTTGGAGAAAGTTTTGAGTGGGTGTTCAAACATTTTAACATACTTGTGACGGGGGCGGAAAGTTTTGAGAGGGTGTTCAAACATTCTAACGCACTTTGGATGCCTGAGAGAAAGTTTTGAGTGGGGGATAATACATTTTAACTTTTTTGGGACGGGTGGAGAAAGTTCTGAGTGGGGTTTTATACATTTTAACGTATTTCGGACTGATGGAGACAGTTTTGTGTGGGTGTTCAAATATTTTAACCTACTTGGGACGGGTGGAGACCGTTTGGAGAGGGGGATAAAACATTTTAACATGCCTGGGACCGGGGTAGAAAGTTCTGAGTTGGGTGTTCAAACATTTTTACGTACTGGTGGCGGCTGGAGAAAGATATGAGTAGCGGTTAAAACATTTTAACTTACTTGGGACGGGTGGAGAAAGTACTGAGTCGGGGTTTAAACATTTTAACGTTCTTGGGACCGTTGGAGAAAGTTTTGAGTGGGTGTTCAAACATTTTGATGTACTTGGGACGGGTGGAGAAGGTTTTGAGAGGGTGTTCAAACATTTTGATGTACTTGGGACGAGTGTAGAAAGTTTTGAGTGGGTGATCAAACATTTTAACGTTCTTAGGACAGGTGGAGAAAGTATTGAGAGTGTGTTCAAACATTTTAACATTCTTGGGACGGGTCGAGTACGTTTTGAGAGGGTGATCAAACATTTTAATGTAATCGTGACGGGCGGAGAAAGCATTGCGTGTGTGTTCAAACACTTTAACGTACTTGGGACGGGTGGAGAAAGATTTGTGAGGTGGTTCAAACATTTTAGTGCGCTTGGGATGGGTGGAGAAAGTTTTGAGAGTGTGTTCAAACATTTTAACCACTTGGGACGGCTGGAGAAAGATTTGAGTGGGGATTAAAACATTTTAACTTAATTGTGACGGTTGGAGAAATTACTGAGTTGGGGTTTAAACATTTTAACGTTCTTGGGAGGGTTGGAGAAAGTTTTGAGTGGGTGTTCAAACATTTTAATGTACTTGGGACGGGTGGAGAAGGTTTTGAGAGGCTGTTCAAACATTTTAACATACTTGGGACGGGCGGAGAAAGTTTTGAGTGGGGGTTCAATCATCTTAACGTATTTTGGACGTGTGGGGACAGTTTTAGAGGGTCTTCAAACATTTTAACGTACGGGACGAATGGAGAACGTTTTGAGGGGGATAAAACATTTTAACATTCTTGGGACGGATGTAGAAAGTTTTAAGAGGGTGTTCAAACATTTCAACGCACGTGGGACGGGTGGAAAATGTTTTGAGAGGGTGTTAAAACATTTTAATGTAATTGGGACGGGTGGAGTTATTTTTGAGAGGGTGTTCGAAATATTTTAATGTACTTGGGACGGGTGGAGAAGGTTTTGAGAGGGTGTTCAAACATTTTAACATTCAGGATGGGTGTAGAATGTTTTGAGAGGGTTTTCAAACATTTCAACGCACTTGGGACGGGTGGAAAAAGTTTTCAGAGGGTGTTCAAACATTTTAACGTACTCGGGAAGGGTGTAGAAGGTTTTGAGAGGGTCTCAAACATTTTAATGTACTTGGGATGGGTGGAGAAAGTGTTGACAGGGGGTTCAAACATTTTAACATTCTTGGGACGGATGTAGAAAGTTTTGAGAGGGTCTCAAACATTTTAACATTCTTGGGACGGGTGTAGAAATTGTTGAGAGGGGTTTCAAACATTTTAACATTCTTGGGACGGATGTAGAAAGTTTTGAGAGGGTGTTCAATCATTTCAACGCACGTGGGACGGGTGGAAAAAGTTTTGAGAGGGTGTTAAAACATTTTAATGTAATTGGGACGGGTGGAGTTATTTTTGAGAGGGTGTTCGAAATATTTTAATGTACTTGGGACGGGTGGAGAAGGTTTTGAGAGGGTCTTCAAACATTTTAACATTCAGGACGGGTGTAGAAAGTTTTGAGAGGGTTTTCAAACATTTCAACGCACTTGGGACGGGTGGAAAAAGTTTTCAGAGGGTGTTCAAACATTTTACCGTACTTGGGACGGGTGGGGAAAGTGTTGAGAGGGAGTTCAAATACTTTCACCAATTGGAGACGGGTGGAGAAAGTTTGGAGAGGGTGTTCAAACATTTAAACGCATTTGGGACGTGGGTAGAAAGTTTTGAGGGGATGTTCAAACATTTTAACGCTCTATGGACGGGTGGAGAAATATTTGAGAGTTTGTTCATACATTTTAATGTGCTTGGGATGGGTGGAGATATTTTTGAGAGGGTGTTCAAACATTTTAATGTAATTGGGACGGGTGGAGATATTTTTGAGAGGATGTTCGAAACATTTTAATGTTATTGGGACGGGTGGAGATATTTTTGAGAGGGTGTTCGAAACATTTTAGCGTAATTGGGACGGGTGGAGAAGTTTTGAGTGGCAGCTCAAACTTTTTACCGTATTCGGACGCGGGTAGAAAGTTTTCCGTGGGGTGTTCAAACATTTTAACATTCTTGGGACGGGTGGAGAAAGTTTTGAGAGGGTGTTCAAACATTTTAACGCATTTGGGACGGGGGGAGAAAGTTTTGAGGGGGTGTTCAAATATTTTAACGCTCTATGGACTGGTGGAGAAATATTTGAGAGTTTGTTCATACATTTTAATGTGCTTGGGATCGGTGGAGATATTTTTGAGAGGATGTTCGAAACATTTTAGCGTAATTGGGACGGGTGGAGAAGTTTTGAGTGGCAGCTCAAACTTTTTACCGTATTCGGGCGCGGGTAGAAAGTTTTCCGTGGGGTGTTCAAACATTTTAATGTACTTGGGACGGGTGGAGAATGTTTTGAGAGGGTTATCAAACAATTTAACGTTCTTGTGACAGCTGGAGAAAGTTTTGAGAGGGTGTTCAAACATTTTAACGTTCTTCGGACGGGTGGGGACAGTTTTAGAGGGTTTTCAAACATTTTAACGTACATGGGACGAATGGAGAACGTTTGGACAGGGGGATAAAACATTTTAACATACTTGGGACGGGTGGAGAAAGTTTTGAGAGCGTGTTCCAACATTTTAACATTCTTGGGACGGGTGGAGAAAGTTTTGAGAGGGTGTTCAACCATTTTAACGCATTTGGGACGGGGGGAGAATGTTTTGAGGGGGTGTTCAAACATTTTAACGCTCTATGGACTGGTGGAGAAATATTTGAGAGTTTGTTCATACATTTTAAAGTGCTTCGGATCGGTGGAGATATTTTTGAGAGGATGTTTGAAACATTTTAATGGAATTGGGACGGGTGGAGAAGATTTGAGTGGCAGTTCAAACTTTTTACCGTATTGGGACGCGGGTAGAAAGATTTCCGTGGGGTGTTCAAACATTTTAATGTACTTGGGACGGCTGGAGAATGCTTTGAGAGGGGGTTCAAACATTTTAATGTACTTGGGACGGCTGGAGAATGTTTTGAGAGGGGGTTCAAACATTTTAACGTACTCGGGACGGGTGTAGAAAGTTTTGAGAGGGTCTCAAACATTTCAACGCACTTGGGACGGGTGTAGAAAGTTTTGAGAGGGTGTTCAAACATTTCAACTCACTTGGGACGGGTGGAAAGAGTTTTCAGAGGGTGAGCAAACATTGTAACGTACTTGGGACGGGTGGAGAAAGTTTTCAGTGGGGGCTCAAACATTTTAACGTAATTGGGGCGGGTGGAGAACGTATTGAGTGGGTGTTCAAACATTTTAACGTACTCGGGACCGGTGGAGAAAGTTTTGAGTGGGTGAGCAAACATTTAAACGTTCTATGGACGGGCGTAGAAAGTTTTGAGAGGGTGTTCAAACATTTTAATGTACTAGGGACGGGTGTAGAAAGTTTCGAGTGCGTGTCAAACATTTTACCGTACTTGGGACGGGTGGAGAAAGTGTTGAGAGGGTGTTCAAATATTTTCACCTACTGGAGACGGGTGGAGAAACTTTTGAGAGGGTGTTCAAACAATTAAACGCATTTGGGACGGGGGGAGAAAGTTTTGAGGGGGTGTTCAAACATTTTAATGTACTTGGGACGGTTGGAGAAAGTTTTGAGTGGGTGTTCAAACATTTTACTGTACTTGGGACGGGTGGAAAAAGTGTTGAGAGGGTGTTCAAATATTTTCACCTACTGGAGACGTGTGGAGAAGGTTTTGAGAGGGTGTTCAAACATTTAAACGCATTTGGGACGTGTGGAGAAGGTTTTGAGAGGGTGTTCAAACATTTAAAAGCATTTGGGACGTGTGGAGAAGGTTTTGAGAGGGTGTTCAAACATTTTAACGCATTTGGGACGGGGGAGGAAGTTTTGAGGGGATGTTCAAGCATCTTATCGCTCTATGGACGGGTGGAGAAATATTTGAGAGTTTGTTCATACATTTTAATGTGCTTGGGATCGGTGGAGAAATTTTTGAGAGTGTGTTCGAAACATTTTAACGTAATTGGGAAGGGTGGAGATATTTTTGAGTGGCAGCTCAAACTTTTTACCGTATTCGGACGCGGGTAGAAAGTTTTCCGTGGGGTGTTCAAACATTTTAATGTACTTGGGACGGGTGGAGAATATTTTGAGAGGGTGATCAAACAATTTAACGTTCTTGGGACAGCTGGAGAAAGTTTTGAGTGGGTGTTCAAATATCTTAACGTACTTGGGACTGTTGGAGAAAGTTTTGAGTGGGTGGTCAAACATTTTAATGTACTTGGGACTGGAGGAGAAAGATTTGAGAGGGTCTTCAAACATTTTAACGTACATGGGACCGGGTGGGAGAGTTTTGACAGGGTGATCAAACATTTTAACGTTCTTGTGACGGGGGTAGAAAGTTTTGAGAGGGTGTTCAAACATTCTAACGCACTTTGGACTGGTGGAGAAAGTTTTGAGAGGGTGTTCAAACATTCTAACGCACTTTGGATGGCTGGAGAAAGTTTTGAGTGGGGGATAAAACATTTTAACTTACTTGGGACGGGTGTAGAAAGCTCTCAGTGGGGTTTTATACATTTTAACGTATTTCGGACTGATGGAGACAGTTTTGTGTGGGTGTTCAAACATTTTAACCTACTTGGGACGGGTGGAGACCGTTTGGAGAGGGGGATAAAACATTTTAACATTCCTGGGACCGGGGTAGAAAGTTCTGAGTTGGGTGTTCAAACATTTTTACGTACTGGTGGCGGGTGGAGAAAGATATGAGTAGCGGTTAAAACCTTTTAACTTACTTGGGACGGGTGGAGAAAGTACTGAGTCGGGGTTTAAACATTTTAACGTTCTTGGGACGGTTGGAGAAAGTTTTGAGTGGGTGTTCAAACATTTTGATGTACTTGGGACGGGTGGAGAAGGTTTTGAGAGGGTGTTCAAACATTTTGATGTACTTGGGACGAGTGTAGAAAGTTTTGAGAGGGTGATCAAACATTTTAACGTACTTGGGACTGTTGGAGAAAGTTTTGAGTGGGTGGTCAAACATTTTAATGTACTTGGGACTGGAGGAGAAAGATTTGAGAGGGTCTTCAAACATTTTAACGTAAATGGGACCGGTGGGGAGAGTTTTGACAGGGTGATCAAACATTTTAACGTTCTTGTGACGGGGGTAGAAAGTTTTGAGAGGGTGTTCAAACATTCTAACGCACTTTGGACTGGTGGAGAAAGCTTTGAGAGGGTGTTCAAACATTCTAACGCACTTTGGATGGCTGGAGAAAGTTTTGAGTGGGGGATAAAACATTTTAACTTACTTGGGACGGGTGTAGAAAGTTCTGAGTGGGGTTTTATACATTTTAACGTATTTCGGACTGATGGAGACAGTTTTGTGTGGGTGTTCAAACATTTTAACCTACTTGGGACGGGTGGAGACCGTTTGGAGAGGGGGATAAAACATTTTAACATTCCTGGGACCGGGGTAGAAAGTTCTGAGTTGGGTGTTCAAACATTTTTACGTACTGGTGGCGGGTGGAGAAATATATGAGTAGCGGTTAAAACCTTTTAACTTACTTGGGACGGGTGGAGAAAGTACTGAGTCGGGGTTTAAACATTTTAACGTTCTTGGGACGGTTGGAGAAAGTTTTGAGTGGGTGTTCAAACATTTTGATGTACTTGGGACGGGTGGAGAAGGTTTTGAGAGGGTGTTCAAACATTTTGATGTACTTGGGACGAGTGTAGAAAGTTTTGAGAGGGTGATCAAACATTTTAACGTTCTTAGGACAGGTGGAGAAAGTATTGAGAGTGTGTTCAAACATTTTAACATACTTGGGACGGGTAGACAAAGGTTTGAGAGGGTGTTCAAACCTTTTAACATACTTGGGACGGGTGGAGTACGTTTTGAGAGGGTGATCAAACATTTTAATGTAATCGTGACGGGCGGAGAAAGTATTGCGTGTGTGTTCAAACATTTTAACGTACTTGGGACGGGTGGAGAAAGATTTGTGAGGTGGTTCAAACATTTTAGTGCGCTTGGGATGGTTGGAGAAAGTTTTGAGAGTGTGATCAAACATTTTAAACTACTTGGGACGGCTGGAGAAAGATTTGAGTGGGGGTTAAAACATTTTAACTTAATTGTGACGGGTGGAGAAATTACTGAGTTGGGGTTTAAACATTTTAACGTTCTTGGGAGGGTTGGAGAAAGTTTTGAGTGGGTGTTCAAACATTTTAATGTACTTGGGACGGGTGGAGAAGGTTTTGAGAGGGTGTTCAAACATTTTAACGCATTTGGGACGGGGGGAGAAAGTTTGGAGGGGGTGTTCAAACATTTTAACGCTCTATGGACTGGTGGAGAAATATTTGAGAGTTTGTTCATACATTTTAATGTGCTTGGGATCGGTGGAGATATTTTTGAGAGGATGTTTGAAACATTTTAACGTAATTGGGACGGGTGGAGAAGATTTGAGTGGCGGCTCAAACTTTTTACCTTATTCGGGCGCGAGTAGAAAGTTTTCCGTGGGGTGTTCAAACATTTTAATGTACTTGGGACGGGTGGAGAATGTTTTGAGAGGGGGTTCAAACATTTTAATGTACTTGGGACGGCTGGAGAATGCTTTGAGAGGGTGTTCAAACATTTTAATGTACTTGGGACGGCTGGAGAATGCTTTGAGAGGGGGTTCAAACATTTTAATGTACTTGGGACGGCTGGAGAATGTTTTGAGAGGGGGTTCAAACATTTTAATGTACTTGGGACGGGTGTAGAAAGTTGTGAGAGGGTGTTCAAACAATTTAACGTTCTTGGGTCAGGTGGAGGAAGTTTTGAGAGGGTGTTCAAACATTTTAACGTACTTGGGACGGTCGGAGAAAGTTTTGAGTCGGGGTTCAAATATTTCAACGTTCTTTGGACGGGTGGGGACAGTTTTAAAGGGTGTTCAAACATTTTACCGTACCTGGGACGAATGGAGAACGTTTTGACAGGGGGATAAAACATTTTAACATTCCTGGGACGGGTGTAGAAAGTTTTGAGAGGGTGTTCAAACATTTCAACGCACTTGGGACGGGTGGAAAGAGTTTTCAGAGGGTGAGCAAACATTGTAACGTACTCGGGACCGGTGGAGAAAGTTTTGAGTGGGTGAGCAAACATTTAAACGTTCTTGGGACGGTTGTAGAAAGTTTCGAGTGGGTGTCAAACATTTTACCGTACTTGGGACGGGTGGAGAAAGTGTTGAGAGGGTGTTCAAATATTTTCACCTACTGGAGACGGGTGGAGAAACTTTTGAGAGCGTGTTCAAGCAATTAAACGCATTTGGGACGGGGGGAGAAAGTTTTGAGGGGGTGTTCAAACATTTTAATGTACTTGGGACGGTTGGAGAAAGTTTTGAGTGGGTGTTCAAACATTTAAACGCATTTGGGACGGGTGGAGAAGGTTTTGAGAGGGTGTTCAAACATTTAAACGCATTTGGGACGGGGGGAGAAAGTTTTGAGGGGGTGTTCAGACATTTTAATGTAATTGGGAAGGGTGGAGATATTTTTGAGAGGGTGTTCGAAACATTTTAGCGTAATTGGGACGGGTGGAGAAGTTTTGAGTGGCAGCTCAAACTTTTTACCGTATTCGGACGCGGGTAGAACGTTTTCCGTGGGGTTTTCAGACATTTTAATGTACTAGGGACGGGTGGAGAATGTTTTGAGAGGGTGATCAAATAATTTAACGTTCTTGGGACAGCTGGAGAAAGTTTTGAGTGGGTGTTCAAACATTTTAACATACTTGGGACGGGTGGAGAAAGATTTCTCAGTGGGGTGTTATACATTTTAACGTAATTGGGACTGTTGGAGAAAGTTTTGAGTGGGTGGTCAAACATTTTAATGTACTTGGGACTGGAGGAGAAAGTTTTGAGTCGGGGTTCAAATATTTCAACGTTCTTTGGACGGGTGGGGACAGTTTTAAAGGGTGTTCAAACATTTTACCGTACCTGGGACGAATGGAGAACGTTTTGACAGGGGGATAAAACATTTTAACATTCCTGGGACGGGTGTAGAAAGTTTTGAGAGGGTGTTCAAACATTTCAACGCACTTGGGACGGGTGGAAAGAGTTTTCAGAGGGTGAGCAAACATTGTAACGTACTCGGGACCGGTGGAGAAAGTTTTGAGTGGGTGAGCAAACATTTAAACGTTCTTGGGACGGTTGTAGAAAGTTTTGAGAGGGTGTTCAAACATTTTAATGTACTAGGGACGGGTGTAGAAAGTTTCGAGTGGGTGTCAAACATTTTACCGTACTTGGGACGGGTGGAGAAAGTGTTGAGAGGGTGTTCAAATATTTTCACCTACTGGAGACGGGTGGAGAAACTTTTGAGAGGGTGTTCAAACATTTAAACGCATTTGGGACGGGGGGAGAAAGTTTTGAGGGGGTGTTCAAACATTTTAATGTACTTGGGACTGTTGGAGAAAGTTTTGAGTGGGTGTTCAAACATTTAAACGCATTTGGGACGGGTTGAGAAGGTTTTGAGAGGGTGTTCAAACATTTAAACGCATTTGGGACGGGGGGAGAAAGTTTTGAGGGGGTGTTCAAACATTTTAATGTAATTGGGAAGGGTGGAGATATTTTTGAGAGGGTGTTCGAAACATTTTAGCGTAATTGGGACGGGTGGAGAAGTTTTGAGTGGCAGCTCAAACTTTTTACCGTATTCGGACGCGGGTAGAAAGTTTTCCGTGGGGTTTTCAGACATTTTAATGTACTAGGGACGGGTGGAGAATGTTTTGAGAGGGTGATCAAATAATTTAACGTTCTTGGGACAGCTGGAGAAAGTTTTGAGTGGGTGTTCAAACATTTTAACATACTTGGGACGGGTGGAGAAAGATTTCTCAGTGGGGTGTTATACATTTTAACGTAATTGGGACTGTTGGAGAAAGTTTTGAGTGGGTGGTCAAACATTTTAATGTACTTGGGACTGGCGGAGAAAGATTTGAGAGGGTGCTCAAACATTTTAACGTACATGGGACCGGTGGGGAGAGTTTTGACAGGGTGATCAAACATTTTAACGCACTTTGGACGGGTGGAGAAAGTTTGGAGAGGGTGTTCAAACATTCTAACGCACTTTGGACGGCTGGAGAAAGTTTTGAGTGGGGGATAAAACATTTTAACTTACTTGGGACGGGTGGAGAAAGTTCTGAGTGTGGTTTTATACATTTTAACGTATTTCGGACTGATGGAGACAGTTTTGTGTGGGTGTTCAAACATTTTAACCTACTTGGGACGGGTGGAGACCGTTTGGAGATGGGGATAAAACATTTTAACATTCCTGGGACCGGGGTAGAAAGTTCTGAGTTGGTGTTCAAACATTTTTACGTACTTGTGCCGGGTGGAGAAAGATATGAGTAGCGGTTAAAACCTTTTAACTTACTTGGGACGGGTGGAGAAAGTACTGAGTCGGGGTTTAAACATTTTAACGTTCTTGGGACGGTTGGAGAAAGTTTTGAGTGGGTGTTCAAACATTTTGATATACTTGGGACGGGTGGAGAAGGTTTTGAGAGGGTGTTCAAACATTTTGATGTACTTGGGACGAGTGTAGAAAGTTTTGAGAGGGTGATCAAACATTTTAACGTTCTTAGGACAGGTGGAGAAAGTATTGAGAGTGTATTCAAACATTTTAACATACTTGGGACGGGTAGACAAAGCTTTGAGAGGGTGTTCAAACCTTTTAACATACTTGGGACGGGTGGAGTACGTTTTGAGAGGGTGATCAAACATTTTAATGTAATCGTGACGGGCGGAGAAAGTATTGCGTGTGTGTTCAAACATTTAACGTACTTGGGACGGGTGGAGAAAGATTTGTGAGGTGGTTCAAACATTTTAGTGCGCTTGGGATGGGTGGAGAAAGTTTTGAGAGTGTGATCAAACATTTTAACTTACTTGGGACGGCTTGAGAAAGATTTGAGTGGGGGTTAAAACATTTTAACTTAATTGTGACGGGTGGAGAAATTACTGAATTGGGGTTTAAACATTTTAACGTTCTTGGGAGGGTTGGAGAAAGTTTTGAGTGGGTGTTCAAACATTTTAATGTACTTGTGACGGGTGGAGAAGGTTTTGAGAGGCTGTTCAAACATTTTAACATACTTGGGACGGGCGGAGAAAGTTTTGAGTGGGGGTTCAATCCTTTTAACGTATTTAGGACGTGTGGGGACAGTTTTAGAGGGTCATCAAACATTTTAACGTACGGGACGAATGGAGAACGTTTTGAGAGGGGGATAAAACATTTTAACATTCTTGGGACGGATGTAGAAAGTTTTGAGAGGGTGTTCAAACATTTCAACGCACGTGGGACGGGTGGAAAATGTTTTGAGAGGGTGTTAAAACATTTTAATGTAATTGGGACGGGTGGCGTTATTTTTGAGAGGGTGTTCGAAATATTTTAATGTACTTGGGACGGGTGGAGTAGGTTTTGAGAGGGTGTTCAAACATTTTAACTTTCTTAGGACGGGTGTAGAAAGTTTTGAGTGGGTTTTCAATCATTTCAACGCACTTGGGACGGGTGTAGAAAGTTTTCAGAGGGTTTTCAAACATTTCAACGCACTTGGGACGGGTGTAGAAAGTTTTGAGAGGGTTTTCAAACATTTCAACGCACTTGGGACGGGTGGAAAAAGTTTTCAGAGGGTGTTCAAACATTGTAACGTACTCGGGACGGGTGTAGAAAGTTTTGAGAGGGTCTCAAACATTTTAATGTGCTTGGGATGGGTGGAGAAAGTGTTGAGAGGGGGTTCAAACATTTTAACATTCTTGGGACGGATGTAGAAAGTTTTGAGAGGGTGTTCAAACATTTCAACGCACGTGGGACGGGTGGAAAAAGTTTTGAGAGGGTGTTAAAACATCTTAATGTAATTGGGACGGGTGGAGTTATTTTTGAGAGGGTGTTCGAAATATTTTAATGTACTTGGGACGTGTGGAGAAGGTATTGAGAGGGTGTTCAAACATTTTAACATTCAGGATGGGTGTAGAAAGTTTTGAGAGGGTTTTCAAACATTTCAACGCACTTGGGACGGTGGGAAAAAGTTTTCAGAGGGTGCTCAAGCATTCTAACGTACTCGGGAAGGGTGTAGAAAGTTTTGAGAGGGTCTCAAACATTTTAATGTACTTGGGATGGGTGGTGAAAGTGTTGAGAGGGGTTTCAAACATTTTAACATTCTTGGGACGGATGTAGAAAGTTTTGAGAGGGTCTCAAACATTTTAACATTCTTGGGACGGGTGTAGAAAGTGTTGAGAGGGGGTTCAAACATTTTAACATTCTTGGGACGGATGTAGAAAGTTTTCAGAGGGTGTTCAAACATTTCAACGCACGTGGGACGGGTGGAAAAAGTTTTGAGAGGGTGTTAAAACATTTTAATGTAATTGGGACGGGTGGAGTTATTTTTGAGAGGGTGTTCGAAATATTTTAATGTACTTGGGACGGGTGGAGAAGGTTTTGAGAGGGTCTTCAAACATTTTAACATTCAGGACGGGTGTAGAAAGTTTTGAGAGGGTTTTCAAACATTTCAACGCACTTGGGACGGGTGGAAAAAGTTTTCAGATGGTGTTCAAACATTTTAACGTAGTCGGGACGGGTGGAGAAGTTCTGAGTGGCAGTTCAAACTTTTTACCGTATTGGGACGCGGGTAGAAAGTTTTCCGTGGGGTGTTCAAACATTTTAATGTACTTGGGACGGCTGGAGAAAGTTTTGAGTGGGGGTTCAAACATTTTAACGTTCTTTGGACGGGTGGGGACAGTTTTAGAGGGTGTTCAAACATTTTAACGTACTTGGGACGAATGGAGAACGTTTTGAGAGGGGGATAAAACATTTAAACGTTCTTGGGACGGGTGTAGAAAGTTTTGAGATGTTGTCAAACATTTCAACGCACTTGGGACGGGTGGAAAAAGTTTTGAGAGGGTGTTCAAACATTTTACCGTACTTGGGACGGGTGGGGAAAGTGTTGAGAGGGTGTTCAAATAGTTTCACCTATTGGAGACGGGTGGAGAAAGTTTGGAGAGGGTGTTCAAACATTTAAACGCATTTGGGACGTGGGGAGAAAGTTTTGAGGGGATGTTCAAACATTTTAACGCTCTATGGACGGGTGCAGAAAGATTTGAGAGTTTGTTCATACATTTTAATGTTATTGGGATGGGTGGAGATATTTTTGAGATGGTGTTCATACATTTTAATGTTATTGGGACGGGTGGAGATATTTTTGAGATGGTGTTCAAACATTTTAATGTAATTGGGAAGGGTGGAGATATTTTTGAGAGGGTGTTCGAAACATTTTAGCGTAATTGGGACGGGTGGAGAAGTTTTGAGTGGCAGCTCAAACTTTTTACCGTATTCGGACGCGGGTAGAAAGTTTTCCGTGGGGTGTTCAAACATTTTAACATTCTTGGGACGGGTGGAGAAAGTTTTGAGAGGGTGTTCAAACATTTTAACGCATTTGGGACGGGGGGAGAAAGTTTTGAGGGGGTGTTCAAATATTTTCACGCTCTATGGACTGGTGGAGAAATATTTGAGAGTTTGTTCATACATTTTAATGTGCTTGGGATCGGTGGAGATATTTTTGAGAGGATGTTCGAAACATTTTAGCGTAATTGGGACGGGTGGAGAAGTTTTGAGTGGCAGCTCCAACTTTTTACCGTATTCGGGCGCGGATAGAAAGTTTTCCGTGGGGTGTTCAAACATTTTAATGTACTTGGGACGGGTGGAGAATGTTTTGAGAGGGTTATCAAACAATTTAACGTTCTTGTGACAGCTGGAGAAAGTTTTGAGAGGGTGTTCAAACATTTTACCGTACTTGGGACGGGTGGGGAAAGTGTTGAGAGGGTGTTCAAATACTTTCACCTATTGGAGACGGGTGGAGAAAGTTTGGAGAGGGTGTTCCAACATTTTAACATTCTTGGGACGGGTGGAGAAAGTTTTGAGGGGGTGTTCAAACATTTTAACGCTCTATGGACTGGTGGAGAAATATTTGAGTGTTTGTTCATACATTTTAAAGTGCTTCGGATCGGTGGAGATATTTTTGAGAGGATGTTTGAAACATTTTAACGGAATTGGGACGGGTGGAGAAGATTTGAGTGGCACTTCAAACTTTTTACCGTATTGGGACGCGGGTAGAAAGATTTCCGTGGGGTGTTCAAACATTGTAATGTACTTGGGACGGCTGGAGAATGTTTTGAGAGGGGGTTCAAACATTTTAACGTACTCGGGACGGGTGTAGAAAGTTTTGAGAGGGTCTCAAACATTTCAACGCACTTGGGACGGGTGTAGAAAGTTTTGAGAGGGTTTTCAAACATTTCAACGCACTTGGGACGGGTGTAGAAAGTTTTGAGAGGCTGTTCAAACATTTCAACTCACTTGGGACGGGTGGAAAGAGTTTTCAGAGGGTGAGCAAACATTGTAACGTACTTGGGACGGGTGGAGAAAGTTTTCAGTGGGGGCTCAAACATTTTAACGTAATTGGGACGGGTGGAGAACGTATTGAGTGGGTGTTCAAACATTTTAACGTACTCGGAACCGGTGGAGAAAGTTTTGAGTGGGTGAGCAAACATTTAAACATTCTATGGACGGGTGTAGAAAGTTTTGAGAGGGTGTTCAAATATTTTCATGTACTAGGGACGGGTGTAGAAAGTTTCGAGTGGGTGTCAAACATTTTACCGTACTTGGGACGGGTGGAGAAAGTGTTGAGAGGGTGTTCAAATATTTTCACCTACAGGAGACGGGTGGAGAAACTTTTGAGAGGGTGTTCAAACAATTAAACGCTTTTGGGACGGGGGGAGAAAGTTTGGAGGGGGTGTTCAAACATTTTAATGTACTTGGGACGGTTGGAGAAAGTTTTGAGTGGGTGTTCAAACATTTTACTGTACTTGCGACGGGTGGAGAAAGTGTTGAGAGGGTGTTCAAATATTTTCACCTACTGGAGACGTGTGGAGAAGGTTTTGAGAGGGTGTTCAAACATTTAAACGCATTTGGGACGTGTGGAGAAGGTTTTGAGAGGGTGTTCAAACATTTTAACGCATTTGGGACGGGGGAGAAAGTTTTGAGGGGATGTTCCAACATCTTATCGCTCTATGGACGGGTGGAGAAATATTTGAGAGTTTGTTCATACATTTTAATGTGCTTGGGATCGGTGGAGATATTTTTGAGAGGGTGTTCAAACATTTTAACGTAATTGGGAAGGTTGGAGATATTTTTGAGAGGGTGTTCGAAACATTTTAGCGTAATTGGGACGGGTGGAGAAGTTTTGAGTGGCAGCTCAAACTTTGTACCGTATTCGGACGCGGGTAGAAAGTTTTCCGTGGGGTGTTCAAACATTTTAATGTACTTGGGACGGGTGGAGAATGTTTTGAGAGGGTGATCAAACAATTTAACGTTCTTGGGACAGCTGGAGAAAGTTTTCAGTGGGTGTTCAAATATTTTAATGTACTTGGGACGGTTGGAGAAAGTTTTGAGTGGGTGTTCAAACATTTTAACATACTTGGGACGGGTGGAGAAAGATTTCTGAGTGGGGTGTTATACATTTTAACGTAATTGGGACTGTTGGAGAAAGTTTTGAGTGGGTGGTCAAACATTTTAATGTACTTGGGACTGGAGGAGAAAGATTTGAGAGGGTGTTCAAACATTTTAACGTACATGGGACCGGTGGGGAGAGTTTTGACAGGGTGATCAAACATTTTAACGTTCTTGTGAAGGGGGTAGAAAGTTTTGAGAGGGTGTTCAAACATTCTAACGCACTTTGGACTGGTGGAGAAAGTTTTGAGAGGGTGTTCAAACATTCTAACGCACTTTGGATGGCTGGAGAAAGTTTTGAGTGGGGGATAAAACATTTTAACTTACTTGGGACGGGTGGAGAAAGTTCTGAGTGGGGTTTTATACATTTTAACGTATTTCGGACTGATGGAGACAGTTTTGTGTGGGTGTTCAAACATTTTAACCTACTTGGGACGGGTGGAGACCGTTTGGAGAGGGGGATAAAACATTTTAACATTCCTGGGACCGGGGTAGAAAGTTTTGAGAGGGTGTTCAAACATTTTAACGCATTTGGGACGGGGGGAGAAAGTTTTGAGGGGGTGTTCAAACATTTTAACGCTCTATGGACTGGTGGAGAAATATTTGAGAGTTTGTTCATACATTTTAAAGTGCTTCGGATCGGTGGAGATATTTTTGAGAGGATGTTTGAAACATTTTAACGGAATTGGGACGGGTGGAGAAGATTGGAGTGGCACTTCAAACTTTTTACCGTATTGGGACGCGGGTAGAAAGATTTCCGTGGGGTGTTCAAACATTTTAATGTACTTGGGACGGCTGGAGAATGCTTTGAGAGGGGGTTCAAACATTTTAATGTACTTGGGACGGCTGGAGAATGTTTTGAGAGGGGGTTCAAACATTTTAACGTACTCGGGACGGGTGTAGAAAGTTTTGAGAGGGTCTCAAACATTTCAACGCACTTGGGACGGGTGTAGAAAAATTTTTGAGAGGGTTTTCAAACATTTCAACTCACTTGGGACGGGTGGAAAGAGTTTTCAGAGGGTGAGCAAACATTGTAACGTACTTGGGACGGGTGGAGAAAGTTTTGAGTCGGGGCTCAAACATTTTAACGTAATTGGGACGGGTGGAGAACGTATTGAGTGGGTGTTCAAACATTTTAACGTACTCGGGACCGGTGGAGAAAGTTTTGAGTGGGTGAGCAAACATTTAAACGTTCTATGGACGGGTGTAGAAAGTTTTGAGAGGGTGTTCAAACATTTTACCGTACTTGGGACGGGTGGAGAAAGTGTTGAGAGGGTGTTCAAATATTTTCACCTACTGGAGACGGGTGGAGAAACTTTTGAGAAGGTGTTCAAACAATTAAACGCATTTGGGACGGGGGGAGAAAGTTTTGAGGGGGTGTTCAAACATTTTACCGTACTTGGGACGGGTGAAGAAAGTATTGAGAGGGTGTTCAAATATTTTCACCTACTGGAGACGTGTGGAGAAGGTTTTGAGAGGGTGTTCAAACATTTAAACGCATTTGGGACGTGTGGATAAGGTTTTGAGAGGGTGTTCAAACATTTTAACGCATTTGGGACGGGGGAGAAAGTTTTGAGGGGGTGCTCAAACATCTTATCGCTCTATGGAAGGGTGGAGAAATATTTGAGAGTTTGTTCATACATTTTAATGTGCTTGGGATCGGTGGAGATATTTTTGAGAGGGTGATCAAACATTTTAACGTAATTGGGAAGGGTGGAGATATTGTTGAGAGGGTGTTCGAAACATTTTAGCGTAATTGGGACGGGTGGAGAAGTTTTGAGTGGCAGCTCAAACTTTTTACCGTATTCGGACGCGGGTAGAAAGTTTTCCGTGGGGTGTTCAAACATTTTAATGTACTTGGGACGGGTGTAGAATGTTTTGAGAGGGTGATCAAAGAATTTAACGTTCTTTGGACAGCTGGAGAAAGTTTTGAGTGGGTGTTCAAATATTTTAATGTACTTGGGACGGTTGGAGAAAGTTTTGAGTGGGTGTTCAAACATTTTAACATACTTGGGACGGGTGGAGAAAGATTTGAGAGGGTGTTCAAACATTTTAACGTACATGGGACCGGTGGGGAGAGTTTTGACAGGGTGATCAAACATTTTAACTTTCTTGTGACGGGGGTAGAAAGTTTTGAGAGGGTGTTCAAACATTCTAACGCACTTTGGACTGGTGGAGAAAATTTTGAGAGGGTATTCAAACATTCTAACGCACTTTGGATGGCTGGAGAAAGTTTTGAGTGGGGGATAAAACATTTTAACTTACTTGGGACGGGTGGAGAAAGTTGTGAGTGGGGTTTTATACATTTTAACGTATTTCGGACTGATGGAGACAGTTTTGTGTGGGTTCTCAAACATTTTAACCTACTTAGGACGGGTGGAGACCGTTTGGAGAGGGGGATAAAACATTTTAACATTCCTGGGACCGGGGTAGAAAGTTCTGAGTTGGGTGTTCAAACATTTTTACGTACTGGTGGCGGGTGGAGAAAGATATGAGTAGCGGTTAAAACATTTTAACTTACTTGGGACGGGTGGAGAAAGTACTGAGTCGGGGTTTAAACATTTTAACGTTCTTGGGACGGTTGGAGAAAGTTTTGAGTGGGTGTTCAAACATTTTCATGTACTTGGGACGGGTGGAGAAGGTTTTGAGAGGGAGTTCAAACATTTTGATGTACTTGCGACTGGTGTAGAAAGTTTTGAGAGGGTCATCAAACATTTTAACGTTCATAGGACAGGTGGAGAAAGTATTGAGAGTGTGTTCAAACATTTTAACATACTTGGGACGGGTAGACAAAGGTTTGAGAGGGTGTACAAACCTTTTAACATACTTGGGACGGGTGGAGTACGTTTTGAGAGGGAGATCAAACATTTTAATGTAATCGTGACGGGCGGAGAAAGTATTGCGTGTGTGTTCAAACATTTTAACGTACTTGGGACGGGTGGAGAAAGATTTGAGTGGGGGATAAAACATTTTAACTTACTTGGGACGGCTGGAGAAAGTTCTGAGTGGGGTTTTATACATTTTAACGTATTTCGGACTGATGGAGACAGTTTTGTGTGGGTGTTCAAACATTTTAACCTACTTGGGACGGGTGGAGACCGTTTGGAGAGGGGGATAAAACATTTTAACATTCCTGAGACCGGGGTAGAAAGTTCTGAGTTGGGTGTTCAAACATTTTTACGTACTGGTGGCGGGTGCAGAAAGATATGAGTAGCGGTTAAAACATTTTAACTTACTTGGGACGGGTGGAGAAAGTACTGAGTCGGGGTTTAAACATTTTAACGTTCTTGGGACGGTTGGAGAAAGTTTTGAGAGGGTGTTCAAACATTTTAACATTCTTGGGACGGGTGGAGAAAGTTTTGAGAGGGTGTTCAAACATTTTAAGCATTCGGGACTGGGGGAGAAAGTTTTGAGGGGGTGTTCAAACATTTTAACATTCTTGGGACGGGTGGAGAAAGTTTTGAGAGGGTGTTCAAACATTTTAAGCATTTGGGACGTGGGGAGAATGTTTTGAGTGGGTGTTCAAACATTTTAACGCTCTATGGGCTGGTGGAGAAATATTTGAGAGTTTGTTCATACATTTTTATGTGCTTGGGATCGGTGGAGATATATTTGAGAGGATGTTCGAAACATTTTAACGTAATTGGGACGCGTGGAGAAGATTTGAGTGGCAGTTCAATCTTTTTACCGTATTGGGGCGCGGGTAGAAAGTTTTCCGTGGGGTGTTCAAACATTTTAATGTACTTGGGACGGCTGTAGAATGCGTTGAGAGGGGGTTCAAACATTTTAATGTACTTGGGACGGCTGGAGAATGTTTTGAGAGTGTGTTCAAACATTTTAATGTGCTTGGGATGGGTGGAGATATTTTTGAGAGGGTGTTCAAACATTTTAATGTAATTGGGACGGGTGGAGTTATTTTTGAGAGGGTGCTCGAAACATTTTAATGTTATTGGGACGGGTGGAGATATTTTTGAGATGGTGTTCAAACATTTTAATGTAATTGGGAAGGGTGGAGATATTTTTGAGAGGATGTTCGAAACATTTTAGCGTAATTGGGACGGGTGGAGAAGTTTTGAGTGGCAGCTCAAACCTTTTACCGTATTCGGACGCGGGTAGAAAGTTTTCCGTGGGGTTTTCAAACATTTTAATGTACTTGGGACAGGTGGAGAATGTTTTGAGAGGGTGGTCAAACAATTTAACGTTCTTGTGACAGCTGGAGAAAGTTTTGAGAGTGTGTTCAAACATTTTAACGTTCTTCGGACGGGTGGGGACAGTTTTAGAGGGTGTTCAAACATTTTAACGTACATGGGACGAATGGAGAACGTTTTGCCAGGGGGATAAAACATTTTAACATTCTTGGGACGGGTGGAGAAAGTTTTGAGAGGGTTTTCAAATATTTTAACATTCTTGGGACGGGTGGAGAAAGTTTTGAGAGGGTGTTCAAATATTTTAACGCATTTGGGACGGGGGGAGAAAGTTTTGAGGGGGTGTTCAAACATTTTAACGCTCTATGGACTGGTGGAGAAATATTTGAGAGTTTGTTCATACATTTTAATGTGCTTGGGATCGGTGGAGATATTTTTGAGAGGATGTTTGAAACATGTTAACGTAATTGGGACGGGTGGAGAAGATTTGAGTGGCAGTTCAAACTTTTTACCGTATTGGGACGCGGGTAGAAAGTTTTCCGTGGGGTGTTCAAACATTTTAATGTACTTGGGACGGCTGGAGAATGCTTTGGGAGGGGGTTCAAACATTTTAATGTACTTGGGACGGCTGGAGAATGTTTTGAGAGGGGATTCAATCATTTTAATGTACTTGGGACGGGTGTAGAAAGTTGTGAGAGGGTGTTCAAACATTTTAACGTTCTTGGGAAAGGTGGAGGAAGTTTTGAGAGGGTGTTCAAACATTTTAACGTACTTGGGACGGTCGGAGAAAGTTTTGAGTGGGGGTTCAAATATTTCAACGTTCTTTGGACGGGTGGGGACAGTTTTAAAGGGTGTTCAAACATTTTACCGTACCTGGGACGAATGGAGAACGTTTTGACAGGGGGATAAAACATTTTAACATTCCTGGGACGTGTGTAGAAAGTTTTGAGAGGGTGTTCAAACATTTCAACGCACTTGGGACGGGTGGAAAGAGTTTTCAGAGGGTGAGCAAACATTGTAACGTACTTCGGATGGGTGGAGAAAGTTTTGAGTGGGGGCCCAAACATTTTAACGTAATTGGGACGGGTGGAGAACGTATTGAGTGGGTGTTCACACATTTTAACGTACTCGGGACCGGTGGAGAAAGTTTTGAGTGGGTGTCAAACATTTTACCGTACTTGGGACGGCTGGAGAAAATGTTGAGAGGGTGTTCAAATATTTTCACCTACTGGAGACGGGTGGAGAAAGTTTTGAGAGGGTGTTCAAACATTTAAACGCATTTGGGACGGGGGGAGAAAGTTTTGAGGGGGTGTTCAGACATCTTATCGCTCTATGGACGGGTGGAGAAATATTTGAGAGTTTGTTCATACATTTTAATGTGCTTGGGATCGGTGGAGATATTTGTGAGAGAGTGTTCAAAGATTTTAATGTAATTGGGAAGGGTGGAGATATTTTTGAGAGGGTGTTCGAAACATTTTAGCGTAATTGGGACGGGTGGAGAAGTTTTGAGTGGCAGCTCAAACTTTTTGCCGTATTCGGACGCGGGTAGAAAGTTTTCCGTGGGGTGTTCAAACATTTTAATGTGCTTGGGACGGGTGGAGAATGTTTTGAGAGGGTGATCAAACAGTTTAACGTTCTTGGGACAGCTGGAGAAAGTTTTGAGTGGGTGTTCAAACATTTTAACATACTTGGGACGGGTGGAGAAAGATTTCTGAGTACGGTGTTATACATTTTAACGTAATTGGGACGGTTGGAGAAAGTTTTGAGTGGGTGGTCAAACATTTTAATGTACTTGGACTGGAGGAGAAGGATTTGAGAGGGTGTTCAAACATTTTGATGTACTTGGGACGAGTGTAGAAAGTTTTGAGAGGGTGATCAAACATTTTAACGTTCTTAGGACAGGTGGAGAAAGTATTGAGAGTGTGTTCAAACATTTTAACATTCATGGGACGGGTAGACAAAGGTTTGAGAGGGTGTTCAAACCTTTTAACATACATGGGACGGGTGGAGTACGTTTTGAGAGGGTGATCAAACATTTTAATGTAATCGTGACGGGCGGAGAAAGTATTGCGTGTGTGTTCAAACATTTTAACCTACTTGGGACGGGTGGAGAAAGATTTGTGAGGTGGTTCAAACATTTTAGTGCGCTTGGGATGGGTGGAGAAAGTTTTGAGAGTGTGATCAAACATTTTAACCTACTTGGGACGGCTGGAGAAAGATTTGAGTGGGGGTTAAAACATTTTAACCTACTTGGGACGGGTGGAGACCGTTTGGAGAGGGGGATAAAACATTTTAACATTCCTGGGACCGGGGTAGAAAGTTCTGAGTTGGGTGTTCAAACATTTTTACGTACTGGTGGCGGGTGGAGAAAGATATGAGTAGCGGTTAAAACATTTTAACTTACTTGGGACGGGTGGAGAAAGTACTGAGTCGGGGTTTAAACATTTTAACGTTCTTGGGACGGTTGGAGAAAGTTTTGAGTGGGTGTTCAAACATTTTGATGTACTTGGGACTGGTGTAGAAAGTTTTGAGAGGGTCATCAAACATTTTAACTTTCTTAGGACAGGTGGAGAAAGTATTGAGAGTGTGTTCAAACATTTTAACATACTTGGGACGGGTAGACAAAGGTTTGAGAGGGTGTACAAACCCTTTAACATACTTGGGACGGGTGGAGTACGTTTTGAGAGGGAGATCAAACATTTTAATGTAATCGTGACGGACGGAGAAAGTATTGCGTGTGTGTTCAAACATTTTAACGTACTTGGGACGGGTGGAGAAAGATTTGAGTGGGGGATAAAACATTTTAACTTACTTGGGACGGCTGGAGAAAGTTCTGAGTGGGGTTTTATACATTTTAACGTATTTCGGACTGATGGAGACAGTTTTGTGTGGGTGTTCAAACATTTTAACCTACTTGGGACGGGTGGAGACCGTTTGGAGAGGGGGATAAAACATTTTAACATTCCTGAGACCGGGGTAGAAAGTTCTGAGTTGGGTGTTCAAACATTTTTACGTACTGGTGGCGGGTGCAGAATGATATGAGTAGCGGTTAAAACATTTTAACTTACTTGGGACGGGTGGAGAAAGTACTGAGTC
This sequence comes from Hypanus sabinus, assembly GCF_030144855.1. Lineage (NCBI taxonomy): Eukaryota > Metazoa > Chordata > Chondrichthyes > Myliobatiformes > Dasyatidae > Hypanus > Hypanus sabinus. Next base: position 342,081 of record NW_026781014.1, read on the forward strand.
GGGGTTTAAACATTTTAACGTTCTTGGGACGGTTGGAGAAAGTTTTGAGAGGGTGTTCAAACATTTTAACATTCTTGGGACGGTTGGAGAAAGTTTTGAGGGGGTGTTCAAACATTTTAACATTCTTGGGACGGGTGGAGAAAGTTTTGAGAGGGTGTCCAAACATTTTAACATTCTTGGGCCGGGTGGAGAAAGTTTTGAGAGGGTGTTCAAACATTTTAAGCATTTGGGACCTGGGGAGAATGTTTTGAGTGGGTGTTCAAACATTTTAACGCTCTATGGGCTGGTGGAGAAATATTTGAGAGTTCGTTCATACATTTTTATGTGCTTGGGATCGGTGGAGATATTTTTGAGAGGATGTTCGAAACATTTTAACGTAATTGGGACGCGTGGAGAAGATTTGAGTGGCAGTTCAATCTTTTTACCGTATTGGGGCGCGGGTAGAAAGTTTTCCGTGGGGTGTTCAAACATTTTAATGTACTTGGGACGGCTGTAGAATGCGTTGAGAGGGGGTTCAAACATTTTAATGTACTTGGGACGGCTGGAGAATGTTTTGAGAGTGTGTTCAAACATTTTAATGTGCTTGGGATGGGTGGAGATATTTTTGAGAGGGTGTTCAAACATTTTAATGTAATTGGGACGGGTGGAGTTATTTTTGAGAGGGTGTTCGAAACATTTTAATGTAATTGGGACGGGTGGAGATATTTTTGAGATGGTGTTCAAACATTTTAATGTAATTGGGAAGGGTGGAGATATTTTTGAGAGGGTGTTCGAAACATTTTAGCGTAATTGGGACGGGTGGAGAAGTTTTGAGTGGCAGCTCAAACTTTTTACCGTATTCGGACGCGGGTAGTAAGTTTTCCGTGGGGTGTTCAAACATTTTAATGTACTTGGGACGGGTGGAGAATGTTTTGAGAGGGTGATCAAACAATTTAACGTTCTTGGGACAGCTGGAGAAGGATTTGAGTGGGTGTTCAAATACTTTAATGTACTTGGGACGGTTGGAGAAAGTTTTGAGAGTGTGTTCAAACACTTTAACGTACTTGGGACGGGTGGAGAAAGATTTGAGTGTGGGATAAAACATTTTAACTTACTTGGGACGGGTGGAGAAAGTTCTGAGTGGGGTTTTATACATTTTAACGTATTTCGGACTGATGGAGACAGTTTTGTGTGGGTGTTCAAACATTTTAACCTACTTGGGACGGGTGGAGACCGTTTGGAGAGGGGGATAAAACATTTTAACATTCCTGGGACCGGGGTAGAAAGTTCTGAGTTGGGTGTTCAAACATTTTTACGTACTGGTGGCGGGTGGAGAAAGATATGAGTAGCGGTTAAAACCTTTTAACTTACTTGGGACGGGTGGAGAAAGTACTGAGTCGGGGTTTAAACATTTTAACGTTCTTGGGACGGTTGGAGAAAGTTTTGAGTGGGTGTTCAAACATTTTGATGTACTTGGGACGGGTGGAGAAGGTTTTGAGAGGGTTTTCAAACATTTCAACGCACTTGGGACGGGTGGAGATATTTTTGAGTGGGTGTTCGAAACATTTTAACGTAATTGGGACGGGTGGAGAACGTATTGAGTGGGTGTTCACACATTTTAACGTACTCGGGACCGGTGGAGAAAGTTTTGAGTGCGTGAGCAAACATTTAAACGTTCTTGGGACGGGTGTAGAAAGTTTTGAGAGGGTGTTCAAACATTTTAATGTACGAGGGACGAGTGTAGAAAGTTTCGAGTGGGTGTCAAACATTTTACCGTACTTGGGACGGCTGGAGAAAGTGTTGAGAGGGTGTTCAAATATTTTCACCTACTGGAGACGGGTGGAGAAAGTTTTGAGAGGGTGTTCAAACATTTAAACGCATTTGGGACGGGGGGAGAAAGTTTTGAGGGGGTGTTCAGACATCTTATCGCTCTATGGACGGGTGGAGAAATATTTGAGAGTTTGTTCATACATTTTAATGTGCTTGGGATCGGTGGAGATATTTGTGAGAGAGTGTTCAAAGATTTTAATGTAATTGGGAAGGGTGGAGATATTTTTGAGAGGGTGTTCGAAACATTTTAGCGTAATTGGGACGGGTGGAGAAGTTTTGAGTGGCAGCTCAAACTTTTTGCCGTATTCGGACGCGGGTAGAAAGTTTTCCGTGGGGTGTTCAAACATTTTAATGTGCTTGGGACGGGTGGAGAATGTTTTGAGAGGGTGATCAAACAGTTTAACGTTCTTGGGACAGCTGGAGAAAGTTTTGAGTGGGTGTTCAAACATTTTAACATACTTGGGACGGGTGGAGAAAGATTTCTGAGTACGGTGTTATACATTTTAACGTAATTGGGACGGTTGGAGAAAGTTTTGAGTGGGTGGTCAAACATTTTAATGTACTTGGACTGGAGGAGAAGGATTTGAGAGGGTGTTCAAACATTTTGATGTACTTGGGACGAGTGTAGAAAGTTTTGAGAGGGTGATCAAACATTTTAACGTTCTTAGGACAGGTGGAGAAAGTATTGAGAGTGTGTTCAAACATTTTAACATTCATGGGACGGGTAGACAAAGGTTTGAGAGGGTGTTCAAACCTTTCAACATACATGGGACGGGTGGAGTACGTTTTGAGAGGGTGATCAAACATTTTAATGTAATCGTGACGGGCGGAGAAAGTATTGCGTGTGTGTTCAAACATTTTAACCTACTTGGGACGGGTGGAGAAAGATTTGTGAGGTGGTTCAAACATTTTAGTGCGCTTGGGATGGGTGGAGAAAGTTTTGAGAGTGTGATCAAACATTTTAACCTACTTGGGACGGCTGGAGAAAGATTTGAGTGGGGGTTAAAACATTTTAACCTACTTGGGACGGGTGGAGACCGTTTGGAGAGGGGGATAAAACATTTTAACATTCCTGGGACCGGGGTAGAAAGTTCTGAGTTGGGTGTTCAAACATTTTTACGTACTGGTGGCGGGTGGAGAAAGATATGAGTAGCGGTTAAAACATTTTAACTTACTTGGGACGGGTGGAGAAAGTACTGAGTCGGGGTTTAAACATTTTAACGTTCTTGGGACGGTTGGAGAAAGTTTTGAGTGGGTGTTCAAACATTTTGATGTACTTGGGACTGGTGTAGAAAGTTTTGAGAGGGTCATCAAACATTTTAACTTTCTTAGGACAGGTGGAGAAAGTATTGAGAGTGTGTTCAAACATTTTAACATACTTGGGACGGGTAGACAAAGGTTTGAGAGGGTGTACAAACCCTTTAACATACTTGGGACGGGTGGAGTACGTTTTGAGAGGGAGATCAAACATTTTAATGTAATCGTGACGGACGGAGAAAGTATTGCGTGTGTGTTCAAACATTTTAACGTACTTGGGACGGGTGGAGAAAGATTTGAGTGGGGGATAAAACATTTTAACTTACTTGGGACGGCTGGAGAAAGTTCTGAGTGGGGTTTTATACATTTTAACGTATTTCGGACTGATGGAGACAGTTTTGTGTGGGTGTTCAAACATTTTAACCTACTTGGGACGGGTGGAGACCGTTTGGAGAGGGGGATAAAACATTTTAACATTCCTGAGACCGGGGTAGAAAGTTCTGAGTTGGGTGTTCAAACATTTTTACGTACTGGTGGCGGGTGCAGAATGATATGAGTAGCGGTTAAAACATTTTAACTTACTTGGGACGGGTGGAGAAAGTACTGAGTCGGGGTTTAAACATTTTAACGTTCTTGGGACGGTTGGAGAAAGTTTTGAGAGGGTGTTCAAACATTTTAACATTCTTGGGACGGTTGGAGAAAGTTTTGAGGGGGTGTTCAAACATTTTAACATTCTTGGGACGGGTGGAGAAAGTTTTGAGAGGGTGTCCAAACATTTTAACATTCTTGGGCCGGGTGGAGAAAGTTTTGAGAGGGTGTTCAAACATTTTAAGCATTTGGGACCTGGGGAGAATGTTTTGAGTGGGTGTTCAAACATTTTAACGCTCTATGGGCTGGTGGAGAAATATTTGAGAGTTCGTTCATACATTTTTATGTGCTTGGGATCGGTGGAGATATTTTTGAGAGGATGTTCGAAACATTTTAACGTAATTGGGACGCGTGGAGAAGATTTGAGTGGCAGTTCAATCTTTTTACCGTATTGGGGCGCGGGTAGAAAGTTTTCCGTGGGGTGTTCAAACATTTTAATGTACTTGGGACGGCTGTAGAATGCGTTGAGAGGGGGTTCAAACATTTTAATGTACTTGGGACGGCTGGAGAATGTTTTGAGAGTGTGTTCAAACATTTTAATGTGCTTGGGATGGGTGGAGATATTTTTGAGAGGGTGTTCAAACATTTTAATGTAATTGGGACGGGTGGAGTTATTTTTGAGAGGGTGTTCGAAACATTTTAATGTAATTGGGACGGGTGGAGATATTTTTGAGATGGTGTTCAAACATTTTAATGTAATTGGGAAGGGTGGAGATATTTTTGAGAGGGTGTTCGAAACATTTTAGCGTAATTGGGACGGGTGGAGAAGTTTTGAGTGGCAGCTCAAACTTTTTACCGTATTCGGACGCGGGTAGTAAGTTTTCCGTGGGGTGTTCAAACATTTTAATGTACTTGGGACGGGTGGAGAATGTTTTGAGAGGGTGATCAAACAATTTAACGTTCTTGGGACAGCTGGAGAAGGATTTGAGTGGGTGTTCAAATACTTTAATGTACTTGGGACGGTTGGAGAAAGTTTTGAGAGTGTGTTCAAACACTTTAACGTACTTGGGACGGGTGGAGAAAGATTTGAGTGTGGGATAAAACATTTTAACTTACTTGGGACGGGTGGAGAAAGTTCTGAGTGGGGTTTTATACATTTTAACGTATTTCGGACTGATGGAGACAGTTTTGTGTGGGTGTTCAAACATTTTAACCTACTTGGGACGGGTGGAGACCGTTTGGAGAGGGGGATAAAACATTTTAACATTCCTGGGACCGGGGTAGAAAGTTCTGAGTTGGGTGTTCAAACATTTTTACGTACTGGTGGCGGGTGGAGAAAGATATGAGTAGCGGTTAAAACCTTTTAACTTACTTGGGACGGGTGGAGAAAGTACTGAGTCGGGGTTTAAACATTTTAACGTTCTTGGGACGGTTGGAGAAAGTTTTGAGTGGGTGTTCAAACATTTTGATGTACTTGGGACGGGTGGAGAAGGTTTTGAGAGGGTGTTCAAACATTTTGATGTACTTGGGACGAGTGTAGAAAGTTTTGAGTGGGTGATCAAACATTTTAACGTTCTTAGGACAGGTGGAGAAAGTATTGAGAGTGTGTTCAAACATTTTAACATTCTTGGGACGGGTCGAGTACGTTTTGAGAGGGTGATCAAACATTTTAATGTAATCGTGACGGGCGGAGAAAGTATTGCGTGTGTGTTCAAACATTTTAACGTACTTGGGACGGGTGGAGAAAGATTTGTGAGGTGGTTCAAACATTTTAGTGCGCTTGGGATGGGTGGAGAAACTTTTGAGAGTGTGATCAAACATTTTAACCTACTTGGGACGGCTGGAGAAAGATTTGAGTGGGGATTAAAACATTTTAACTTAATTGTGACGGGTGGAGAAATTACTGAGTTTGGGTTTAAACATTTTAACGTTCTTGGGAGGGTTGGAGAAAGTTTTGAGTGGGTGTTCAAACATTTTAATGTACTTGGGACGGGTGGAGAAGGTTTTGAGAGGCTGATTCAAACATTTTAACATACTTGGGACGGGCGGAGAAATTACTGAGTTTGGGTTTAAACATTTTAACGTTCTTGGGAGGGTTGGAGAAAGTTTTGAGTGGGTGTTCAAACATTTTAATGTACTTGTGACGGGTGGAGAAGGTTTTGAGAGGCTGTTCAAACATTTTAACATACTTGGGACGGGCGGAGAAAGTTTTGAGTGGGGGTTCAATCATTTTAACGTATTTTGGACGTGTGGGGACAGTTTTAGAGGGTCTTCAAACATTTTAACGTACGGGACGAATGGAGAACGTTTTGACGGGGATAAAACATTTTAACATTCTTGGGACGGATGTAGAAAGTTTTGAGAGGGTGTTCAAACATTTCAACGCACGTGGGACGGGTGGAAAAAGTTTTGAGAGGGTGTTAAAACATTTTAATGTAATTGGGACGGGTGGAGTTATTTTTGAGTGGGTGTTCGAAACATTTTAATGTTATTGGGACGGGTGGAGATATTTTTGAGATGGTGTTCAAACATTTTAATGTAATTGGGAAGGGTGGAGATATTTTTGAGAGGGTGTTCGAAACATTTTAATGTTATTGGGACGGGTGGAGATATTTTTGAGATGGTGTTCAAACATTTTAATGTAATTGGGAAGGGTGGAGATATTTTTGAGAGGGTGTTCGAAACATTTTAGCGTAATTGGGACGGGTGGAGAAGTTTTGAGTGGCAGCTCAAAATTTTACCGTATTCGGGCGCGGGTAGAAAGTTTTCCGTGGGGTGTTCAAACATTTTAATGTACTTGGGACGGCTGGAGAATGCTTTGAGATGGTGTTCAAACATTTTAATGTGATTGGGAAGGGTGGAGATATTTTTGAGAGGGTGTTCGAAACATTTTAATGTTATTGGGACGGGTGGAGATATTTTTGAGATGGTGTTCAAACATTTTAATGTAATTGGGAAGGGTGGAGATATTTTTGAGAGGGTGTTCGAAACATTTTAGCGCAATTGGGACGGGTGGAGAAGTTTTGAGTGGCAGCTCAAACTTTTTACCGTATTCGGGCGCGGGTAGAAAGTTTTCCTTGGGGTGTTCAAACATTTTAATGTACTTGGGACGGCTGGAGAATGCTTTGAGAGGGGGTTCAAACATTTTAACATTCTTAGGACGGGTGTAGAAAGTTTTGAGAGGGTTTTCAAACATTTCAACGCACTTGGGACGGGTGTAGAAAGTTTTGAGAGGGTTTTCAAACATTTCAACGCACTTGGGACGGGTGTAGAAAGTTTTGAGATGGTTTTCAAACATTTTAACCTACTCGGGACGGGTGGAGATGTTCTGAGTGGCAGTTCAAACTTTTCACCGTATTCGGACGCGGGTAGAAAGTTTTCCGTGTGGTGTTCAAACATTTTAATGTACTTGGGACGGCTGGAGAATGCTTTGAGAGGGGGTTCAAACATTTGAAAGTTCTTTGGACGGGTGGGGACAATTTTAGAGGGTGTTCAAACATTTTAACGTACTTGGGACGAATGGAGAACGTTTTGAGAGGGGGATAAAACATTTAAACGTTCTTGGGACGGGTGTAGAAAGTTTTGAGATGTTGTCAAACATTTCAACGCACTTGGGACGGGTGGAAAAAGTTTTGAGAGGGTGTTCAAACATTATACCGTACTTGGGACGGGTGGAGAAAGTGTTGAGAGGGTGTTCAAATACTTTCACCTACTGGAGACGGGTGGAGAAAGTTTGGAGAGGGTGTTCAAACATTTAAACGCATTTGGGACGTGGGGAGAAAGTTTTGTGGGAATGTTCAAACATTTTAACGCTCTATGGACGGGTGGAGAAAGATTTGAGAGTTTGTTCATACATTTTAATGTGCTTGGGATGGGTGGAGATATTTTTGAGAGGGGGTTCAAACATTTTAATGTACATGGGACGGCTGGAGAATGTTTTGAGAGGGGGTTCAAACATTTTAACGTACTTGGGACGGGTGTAGAAAGTTGTGAGAGGGTGTTCAAACAATTTAACGTTCTTGGGACAGGTGGAGGAAGTTTTGAGAGGGTGTTCAAACATTTTAACGTACTTGGGACGGTCGGAGAAAGTTTTGACAGGGGGATAAAACATTTTAACATTCCTGGGACGGGTGTAGAAAGTTTTGAGAGGGTGTTCAAACATTTCAACGCACTTGGGACGGGTGGAAAGAGTTTTCAGAGGGTGAGCAAACATTGTAACGCACTTGGGACGGGTGGAAAAAGTTTTGAGAGGGTGGTCAAACATTTTACCGTACTTGGGACGGGTGGAGAAAGTGTTGAGAGGGTGTTCAAATACTTTCACCTACTGGAGACGGGTGGAGAAATTTTGGAGAGGGTGTTCAAACATTTAAACGCATTTGGGACGTGCGGAGAAAGTTTTGAGGGAATGTTCAAACATTTTAACGCTCTATGGACGGGTGGAGAAAGATTTGAGAGTTTGTTCATACATTTTAATGTGCTTGGGATGGGTGGAGATATTTTCGAGAGGGTGTTCAAACATTTTAATGTAATTGGGACGGGTGGAGATATTTTTGAGAGGGTGTTCGAAACATTTTAATGTTATTGGGACGGGTGGAGATATTTTTGAGATGGTGTTCAAACATTTTAATGTAATTGGGAAGGGTGGAGATAATTTTTGAGAGGGTGTTCGAAACATTTTAGCGTAATTGGGACGGGTGGAGATGTTTTGAGTGGCAGCTAAAACTTTTTACCGTATTCGGGCGCGGGTGGAAAGTTTTCCGTGGGGTGTTCAAACATTTTAATATACTTGGGACGGCTGGAGAATGTTTTGAGAGGGGGTTCAAACATTTTAACGTACTTGGGACGGGTGTAGAAAGTTGTGAGAGGGTGTTCAAACAATTTAACGTTCTTGGGACAGGTGGAGGAAGTTTTGAGAGGGTGTTCAAACATTTTAACATACTTGGGACGGTCGGAGAAAGTTTTGACAGGGGGATAAAACATTTTAACTTTCCTGGGACGGGTGTAGAAAGTTTTGAGAGGGTGTTCAAACATTTCAACGCACTTGGGACGGGTGGAAAGAGTTTTCAGAGGGTGAGCAAACATTGTAACGTACATGGGACGGGTGGAGAAAGTTTTGAGTGGGGGCTCAAACATTTTAACGTAATTGGGACGGGTGGAGGACGTATTGAGTGGGTGTTCAAACATTTTAACGTACTCGGGACCGGTGGAGAAAGTTTTGAGTGGGTGAGCAAACATTTAAACGTTCTTGGGACGGGTGTAGAAAGTTTTGAGTGGGTGAGCAAACATTTTAATGTACTCGGGACGGGTGTAGAAAGTTTCGAGTGGGTGTCAAACATTTCAACGCACTTGGGACGGGTGTAGAAAGTTCTGAGTGGCAGTTCAAACTTTTTACCGTATTGGGACGCGGGTAGAAAGTTTTCCGTGGGGTGTTCAAACATTTTAATGTACTTGGGACGGCTGGAGAATGCTTTGAGAGGGGGTTCAAACTTTTTAATGTACTTGGGACGGCTGGAGAAAGTTTTGAGTGGGGGTTCAAACATTTGAACGTTCTTTGGACGGGTGGGGACAGTTTTAGAGGGTGTTCAAACATTTTAACGTACTTGGGACGAATGGAGAACGTTTTGAGAGGGGGATAAACATTTAAAGGTTCTTGGGACGGGTGTAGAAAGTTTTGAGATGTTGTCAAACATTTCAACGCACATGGGACGGGTGGAAAAAGTTTTGAGAGGGTGTTCAAACATTTTAATGTAATTGGGAAGGGTGGAGATATTTTTGAGAGGGTGTTCGAAACATTTTAGCGTAATTGGGACGGGTGGAGAAGTTTTGAGTGGCAGCTCAAACTTTTTACCGTATTCGGGCGCGGGTGGAAAGTTTTCCGTGGGGTGTTCAAACATTTTAATGTACTTGGGACGGCTGGAGAATGCTTTGAGAGGGGGTTCAAACATTTTAATGTACTTGGGACGGCTGGAGAATGTTTTGAGAGGGGGTTCAAACATTTTAACGTACTTGGGACGGGTGTAGAAAGTTGTGAGAGGGTGTTCAAACAATTTAACGTTCTTGGGACAGGTGGAGGAAGTTTTGAGAGGGTGTTCAAACATTTTAACGTACTTGGGACGGTCGGAGAAAGTTTTGAGTGGGGGTTCAAATATTTCAACGTTCTGTGGACGGGTGGGGACAGTTTTAAAGGGTGTTCAAACATTTTACCGTACCTGGGACGAATGGAGAACGTTTTGACAGGGGGATAAAACATTTTAACATTCCTGGGACGGGTGTAGAAAGTTTTGAGAGGGTGTTCAAACATTTCAACGCACTTGGGACGGGTGGAGAAAGTTCTGAGTGGGGTCTCAAACATTTTAACGTAATTGGGACGGGTGGAGAACGTATTGAGTGGGTGTTCAAACATTTTAACGTACTCGGGACCGGTGGAGAAAGTTTTGAGTGGGTGAGCAAACATTTAAACGTTCTTGGGACGGGTGTAGAAAGTTTTGAGTGGGTGAGCAAACATTTTAATGTACTCGGGAGGGGTGTAGAAAGTTTCGAGTGGGTGTCAAACATTTCAACGCACTTGGGACGGGTGTAGAAAGTTTTGAGAGGGTTTTCAAACATTTTAACCTACTCGGGACGGGTGGAGAAGTTCTGAGTGGCAGTTCAAACTTTTTACCGTATTGGGACGCGGGTAGAAAGTTTTCCGTGGGGTGTTCAAACATTTTAATGTACTTGGGACGGCTGGAGAAAGTTTTGAGTGGGGGTTCAAACATTTGAACGTTCTTTGGACGGGTGGGGACAGTTTTAGAGGGTGTTCAAACATTTCAACGTACTTGGGACGAATGGAGAACGTTTTGAGAGGGGGATAAAACATTTAAACGTTCTTGGGACGGGTGTAGAAAGTTTTGAGATGTTGTCAAACATTTCAACGCACTTGGGACGGGTGGAAAAAGTTTTGATAGGGTGTTCAAACATTTTACAGTACTTGGGACGGGTGGAGAAAGTGTTGAGAGGGTGTTCAAATACTTTCACCTACTGGAGACGGGTGGAGAAAGTTTGGAGAGGGTGTTCAAACATTTAAACGCATTTGGGACGTGGGGAGAAAGTTTTGAGGGAATGTTCAAACATTTTAACGCTCTATGGACGGGTGGAGAAAGATTTGAGAGTTTGTTCATACATTTTAATGTGCTTGGGATGGGTGGAGATATTTTTGAGAGGGTGTTCAAACATTTTAATGTAATTGGGACGGCTGGAGCTATTTTTGAGAGGGTGTTCGAAACATTTTAATGTTATTCGGACAGGTGGAGATATTTTTCAGATGGTGTTCTAACATTTTAATGTAATTGGGAAGGGTGGAGAAATTTTTGAGAGGGTGTTCGAAACATTTTAGCGTAATTGGGACGGATGGGGAAGTTTTGAGTGGCAGCTCAAACTTTTTACCGTATTCGGGCGCGGGTAGAAAGTTTTCCGTGGGGTGTTCAAACATTTTAATGTACTTGGGACGGCTGGAGAATGCTTTGAGAGGGGGTTCAAACATTTTAATGTACTTGGGACGGCTGCAGAATGTTTTGAGAGGGGGTTCAAACATTTTAATGTACTTGGGACGGGTGTAGAAAGTTGTGAGAAGGTGTTCAAACAATTTAACGTTCTTGGGACAGGTGGAGGAAGTTTTGAGAGGGTGTTCAAACATTTTAACGTACTTAGGACGGTCGGAGAAAGTTTTGAGTGGGGGTTCAAATATTTCAACGTTCTGTGGACGGGTGGGGACAGTTTTAAAGGGTGTTCAAACATTTTACCGTACCTGGGACGAATGGAGAACGTTTTGACAGGGGGATAAAACATTTTAACATTCCTGGGACGGGTGTAGAAAGTTTTGAGAGGGTGTTCAAACATTTCAACGCATTTGGGACGGGTGGAAGGAGTTTTCAGAGGGTGAGAAAACATTGTAACGTACTTGGGACGGGTGGAGAAAGTTTTGAGTGGGGGCTCAAACATTTTAACGTATTTCGGACGGGTGGAGAACGTATTGAGTGGGTGTTCAAACATTTTAACGTACTCGGGACCGGTGGAGAAAGTTTTGAGTGGGTGAGCAAACATTTAAACGTTCTTGGGACGGGTGTAGAAAGTTTTGAGAGGGTGTTCAAACATTTTAATGTACTTGGGACGAGTGTAGAAAGTTTTGAGAGGGTGATCAAACATTTTAACGTTCTTAGGACAGGTGGAGAAAGTATTGAGAGTGTGTTCAAACATTTTAACATACTTGGGACGAGTAGACAAAGGTTTGAGAGGGTGTTCAAACCTTTTAACATACTTGGGACGGGTGGAGTACGTTTTGAGAGGGTGATCAAACATTTTAATGTAATCGTGACGGGCGGAGAAAGTATTGCGTGTGTGTTCAAACATTTTAATGTACTTGGGACGGGTGGAGAAAGATTTGTGAGGTGGTTCAAACATTTTAGTGCGCTTGGGATGGGTGGAGAAAGTTTTGAGAGTGTGATCAAACATTTTAACCTACTTGGGACGGCTGGAGAAAGATTTGAGTGGGGGTTAAAACATTTTACTTAATTGTGACGGGTGGAGAAATTACTGAGTTGGGGTTTAAACATTTTAACGTTCTTGGGAGGGTTGGAGAAAGTTTTGAGTGGGTGTTCAAACATTTTAATGTACTTGGGACGGGTGGAGAAGGTTTTGAGAGGCTGTTCAAACATTTTAACCTACTTGGGACGGGTGGAGAAAGTTTTGAGTGGGGGTTCAATCATTTTAACGTATTTTGGACGTGTGGGGACAGTTTTAGAGGGTCTTCAAACATTTTAACGTACGGGACGAATGGAGAACGTTTTGAGGGGGATAAAACATTTTAACATTCTTGGGACGGATGTAGAAAGTTTTGAGAGGGTGTTCAAACATTTCAACGCACGTGGGACGGGTGGAAAAAGTTTTGAGAGTGTGTTAAAACATTTTAATGTAATTGGGACGGGTGGAGGTATTTTTGAGAGGGTGTTCGAAATATTTTAATGTACTTGGGACGGGTGGAGAAGGTTTTGAGAGGGTGTTCAAACATTTTAACATTCTTAGGACGGGTGTAGAAAGTTTTGAGAGGGTTTTCAAACATTTCAACGCACTTGGAACGGGTGGAGAAGTTCTGAGTGGCAGTCAAATCTTTTTACCGTAATGGGACGCGGGTAGAAAGTTTTCCGTGGGGTGTTCAAACATTTTAATGTACTTGGGACGGCTGGAGAAAGTTTTGAGAGGGGGTTCAAACATTTGAACGTTCTTTGGACGGGTGGGGACAGTTTTAGAGGGTGTTCAAACATTTTAACGTACTTGGGACGAATGGAGAACGTTTTGAGAGGGGGATAAAACATTTAAACGTTCTTGGGACGGGTGGAAAAAGTTTTGAGAGGGTGTTCAAACATTTTACCGTACTTGGGACGGGTGGAGAAAGTGTTGAGAGGGTGTTCATATACTTTCACCTACTGGAGACGGGTGGAGAATTTTTGGAGAGGGTGTTCAAACATTTAAACGCATTTGGGACGTGGGGAGAAAGTTTTGAGGGAATGTTCAAACATTCTAACACTCTATGGACGGGTGGAGAAAGATTTGAGAGTTTGTTCATACATTTTAATGTGCTTGGGATGGGTGGAGATATTTTTGAGAGGGTGTTCAAACATTTTAATGTAATTGGGACGGGTGGAGATATTTTTGAGAGGGTGTTCGAAACATTTTAATGTTATTGGGACGGGTGGAGATATTTTTGAGATGGTGTTCATACATTTTAATGTTATTGGGACGGGTGGAGATATTTTTGAGAGGGTGTTCAAAAATTTTAATGTAATTGGGAAGGGTGGAGATATTTTTGAGAGGGTGTTCGAAACATTTTAGCGTAATTGGGACGGGTGGAGAAGTTCTGAGTGGCAGCTCAAACTTTTTACCGTATTGGGACGCGGGTAGAAAGTTTTCCGTGGGGTGTTCAAACATTTTAATGTACTTGGGACGGCTGGAGAATGCTTTGAGAGGGGGTTCAAACATTTTAATGTACTTGGGACGGCTGGAGAATGTTTTGAGAGGGGGTTCAAACATTTTAATGTACTTGGGACGGGTGTAGAAAGTTGTGAGAGGGTGTTCAAACAATTTAACGTTCTTGGGACAGGTGGAGGAAGTTTTGAGAGGGTGTTCAAACATTTTAACGTACTTGGGACGGTCGGAGAAAGTTTTGAGTGGGGGTTCAAATATTCCAACGTTCTGTGGACGGGTGGGGACAGCTTTAAAGGGTGTTCAAACATTTTACCGTACCTGGGACGAATGGAGAACGTTTTGACAGGGGGATAAAACATTTTAACATTCCTGGGACGGGTGTAGAAAGTTTTGAGAGGGTGTTCAAACATTTCAACGCACTTGGGACGGGTGGAAAGAGTTCTCAGAGGGTGGGCAAACATTGTAACGTACTTCTGACGGGTGGAGAAAGTTCTGAGTGTGGGTTCAAACATTTTAACGTAATTGGGACGGGTGGAGAACGTATTGAGTGGGTGTTCAAACATTTTAACGTACTCGGGACCGGTGGAGAAAGTCTTGAGTGCGTGAGCAAACATTTAAACGTTCTGGGGACGGGTGTAGAAAGTTTTGAGAGGGTGTTCAAACATTTTACCGTACTTGGGACGGGTGGAGAAAGTGTTGAGAGGGTGTTCAAATATTTTCCCCAACTGGAGACGGGTGGAGAAAGTTTTGAGAGGGTGTTCAAACATTTAAAGGCATTTGGGACGGGGGGAGAAAGTTTTGAGGGGGTGTTCAAACATCTTATCGCTCTATGGACGGGTGGAGAAATATTTGAGAGTTTGTTCATACATTTTAATGTGCTTGGGATCGGTGGAGATATTTGTGAGAGAGTGTTCAAACATTTTAATGTAATTGGGAAGGGTGGAGATATTTTTGAGAGGGTGTTCGAAACATTTTAGCGTAATTGGGACGGGTGGAGAAGTTTTGAGTGGCAGCTCAAACTTTTTACCGTATTCGGACGCGGGTAGAAAGTTTTCCGTGGGGTGTTCAAACATTTTAATGTACTTGGGACGGGTGGAGAATGTTTTGAGAGGGTGATCAAACAATTTAACGTTCTTGGGACAGCTGGAGAAAGTTTTGAGTGGGTGTTCAAATATTTTAATGTACTTGGGACGGTTGGAGAAAGTTTTGAGTGGGTGTTCAAACATTTTAACATACTTGGGACGGGTGGAGAAAGATTTCTGAGTGGGTTGTTATACATTTTAACGTAATTGGGACTGTTGGAGAAAGTTTTGAGTGGGTGGTCAAACATTTTAATGTACTTGGGACTGGAGGAGAAAGATTTGAGAGGGTGTTCAAACATTTTAACGTACATGGGACCGGTGGGGAGAGTTTTGACAGGGTGATCAAACATTTTAACGTTCTTGTGACGGGGGTGGAAAGTTTTGAGAGGGTGTTCAAACATTCTAACGCACTTTGGATGGCTGGAGAAAGTTTTGAGTGGGGGATAATACATTTTAACATACTTGGGACGGGTGGAGAAAGTTCTGAGTGGGGTTTTATACATTTTAACGTATTTCGGACTGATGGAGACAGTTTTGTGTGGGTGTTCAAACATTTTAACCTACTTGGGACGGGTGGAGATGGTTTGGAGAGGGGGATAAAACATTTTAACATTCCTGGGACCGGGGTAGAAAGTTCTGAGTTGGGTGTTCAAACATTTTTACGTACTGGTGGCGGGTGGAGAAAGATATGAGTAGCGGTTAAAACATTTTAACTTACTTGGGACGGGTGGAGAAAGTACTGAGTCGGGGTTTAAACATTTTAACGTTCTTGGGACGGTTGGAGAAAGTTTTGAGTGGGTGTTCAAACATTTTGATGTACTTGGGACGGGTGGAGAAGGTTTTGAGAGGGTGTTCAAACATTTTGATGTACTTGGGACGAGTGTAGAAAGTTTTGAGTGGGTGATCAAACATTTTAACGTTCTTAGGACAGGTGGAGAAAGCATTGCGTGTGTGTTCAAACATTTTAACGTACTTGGGACGGGTGGAGAAAGATTTGTGAGGTGGTTCAAACATTTTAGTGCGCTTGGGATGGGTGGAGAAAGTTTTGAGAGTGTGATCAAACATTTTAACCTACTTGGGACGGCTGGAGAAAGATTTGAGTGGTGGTTAAAACATTTTAACTTAATTGTGACGGGTGGAGAAATTACTGAGTTTGGGTTTAAACATTTTAACGTTCTTGGGAGGGTTGGAGAAAGTTTTGAGTGGGTGTTCAAACATTTTAATGTACTTGGGACGGGTGGAGAAGGTTTTGAGAGGCTGTTCAAACGTTTTAACATACTTGGGACGGGCGGAGAAAGTTTTGAGTGGGGGTTCAATCATTTTAACGTTCTTTGGACGTGTGGGGACAGTTTTAGAGGGTCTTCAAACATTTTAACGTACGGGACGAATGGAGAACGTTTTGAGGGGGATAAAACATTTTAACATTCTTGGGACGGATGTAGAAAGTTTTGAGAGGGTGTTCAAACATTTCAACGCACGTGGGACGGGTGGAAAAAGTTTTGAGAGGGTGTTAAAACATTTTAATGTAATTGGGACGGGTGGAGTTATTTTTGAGAAGGTGTTCGAATTATTTTAATGTACTTGGGATGGGTGGAGAAGGTTTTGAGAGGGTGGTCAAACATTTTAACATTCTTAGGACGGGTGTAGAATGTTTTGAGAGGGTTTTCAAACATTTCAAAGCACTTGGGACGGGTGGAGAAGTTCTGAGTGGCAGTTCAAACATTTTACCGTATTGGGACGCGGGTTGAAAGTTTTCCGTGGGGTGTTCAAACATTTTAATGTACTTGGGACGGCTGGAGAATGCTTTGAGAGGGGGTTCAAACATTTTAATGTACTTGGGACGGCTGGAGAATGTTTTGAGAGGGGGGTCAAACATTTTAATGTACTTGGGACGGGTGTAGAAAGTTGTGAGAGGGTGTTCAAACAATTTAACGTTCTTGAGACAGGTGGAGGAAGTTTTGAGAGGGTGTTCAAACATTTTAACGCACTTGGAACGGGTGGAGAAGTTCTGAGTGGCAGTTCAAACTTTTTACCGTATTGGGACGCGGGTAGAAAGTTTTCCGTGGGGTGTTCAAACATTTTAATGTACTTGGGACGGCTGGAGAAAGTTTTGAGTGGGGGTTCAAACATTTGAACGTTCTTTGGACGGGTGGGGACAGTTTTAGAGGGTGTCCAAACATTTTAACGTACTTGGGACGAATGGAGAACGTTTTGAGAGGGGGATAAAACATTTAAACGTTCTTGGGACGGGTGTAGAAAGTTTTGAGATGTTGTCAAACATTTCATCGCACTTGGGACGGGTGGAAAAAGTTTTGAGAGGGTGTTCAAGCATTTTACCGTACTTGGGACGGGTGGAGAAAGTGTTGAGAGGGTGTTCAAATACTTTCACCTACTGGAGACGGGTGGAGAATTTTTGGAGAGGGTGTTCAAACATTTAAACGCATTTGGGACGTGGGGAGAAAGTTTTGAGGGAATGTTCAAACATTCTAACGCTCTATGGACGGGTGGAGAAAGATGTGAGAGTTTGTTCATACATTTTAATGTGCTTGGGATGGGTGGAGATATTTTTGAGAGGGTGTTCAAACATTTTAATGTAATTGGGACGGGTGGAGATATTTTTGAGAGGGTGTTCGAAACATTTTAATGTTATTGGGACGGGTGGAGATATTTCTGAGATGGTGTTCATACATTTTAATGTTATTGGGACGGGTGGAGATATTTTTCAGAGGGTGTTCAAAAATTTTAATGTAATTGGGAAGGGTGGAGATATTTTTGAGAGGGTGTTCGAAACATTTTAGCGTTATTGGGACGGGTGGAGAAGTTTTGAGTGGCAGCTCAAACTTTTTATCGTATTCGGGCGCGGGTAGAAAGTTTTCCGTGGGGTGTTCAAACATTTTAATGTACTTGGGACGGCTGGAGAAAGTTTTGAGTGGGGGTTCAAACATTTGAACGTTCTTTGGACGGGTGGGGACAGTTTTAGAGGGTGTTCAAACATTTTAACGTACTTGGGACGAATGGAGAACGTTTTGAGAGGGGGATAAAACATTTAAACGTTCTTGGGACGGGTGTAGAAAGTTTTGAGATGTTGTCAAACATTTCAACGCACTTGGGACGGGTGGAAAAAGTTTTGAGAGGGTGTTCAAACATTTTACCGTACTTGGGACGGGTGGAGAAAGTGTTGAGAGGGTGTTCAAATACTTTCACCTACTGGAGACGGGTGGAGAATTTTTGGAGAGGGTGTTCAAACATTTAAACGCATTTGGGACGTGGGGAGAAAGTTTTGAGGGAATGTTCAAACATTCTAACGCTCTATGGACGGGTGGAGAAAGATTTGAGAGTTTGTTCATACATTTTAATGTGCTTGGGATGGGTGGAGATATTTTTGAGATGGTGTTCAAACATTTTAATGTAATTGGGACGGGTGGAGATATTTTTGAGAGGGTGTTCGAAACATTTTAATGTTATTGGGACGGGTGGAGATATTTTTGAGATGGTGTTCATACATTTTAATGTTATTGGGACGGGTGGAGATATTTTTGAGAGGGTGTTCAAAAATTTTAATGTAATTGGGACGGGTGGAGATATTTTTGAGAGGGTGTTCGAAACATTTTAGCGTAATTGGGACGGGTGGAGAAGTTTTGAGTGGCAGCTCAAACTTTTTACCGTATTCGGGCGCGGGTAGAAAGTTTTCCGTGGGGTGTTCAAACATTTTAATGTACTTGGGACGGGTGGAGAATGCTTTGAGAGGGTGATCAAACAATTTAACGTTCTTGGGACAGCTGGAGAAAGTTTTGAGTGGGTGTTCAAATATTTTAATGTACTTGGGACGGTTGGAGAAAGTTTTGAGTGGGTGTTCAAACATTTTAACATACTTGGGACGGGTGGAGAAAGATTTCTGAGTGGGTTGTTATACATTTTAACGTAATTGGGACTGTTGGAGAAAGTTTTGAGTGGGTGGTCAAACATTTTAATGTACTTGGGACTGGAGGAGAAAGATTTGAGAGGGTGTTCAAACATTTTAACGTACATGGGACCGGTGGGGAGAGTTTTGACAGGGTGATCAAACATTTTAACGTTCTTGTGACGGGGGTGGAAAGTTTTGAGAGGGTGTTCAAACATTCTAACGCACTTTGGATGGCTGGAGAAAGTTTTGAGTGGGGGATAATACATTTTAACTTACTTGGGACGTGTGGAGAAAGTTCTGAGTGGGTGTTCAAACATTTTAACCTACTTGGGACGGGTGGAGACCGTTTGGAGTGGGGGATAAAACATTTTAACATTCCTGGGACCGGGGTAGAAAGTTCTGAGTTGGGTGTTCAAACATTTTTACGTACTGGTGGCGGGTGGAGAAAGATATGAGTAGCGGTTAAAACATTTTAACTTACTTGGGACGGGTGGAGAAAGTACTGAGTCGGGGTTTAAACATTTTAACGTTCTTGGGACGGTTGGAGAAAGTTTTGAGTGGGTGTTCAAACATTTTGATGTACTTGGGACGGGTGGAGAAGGTTTTGAGAGGGTGTTCAAACATTTTGATGTACTTGGGACGAGTGTAGAAAGTTTTGAGTGGGTGATCAAACATTTTAACGTTCTTAGGACAGGTGGAGAAAGTATTGAGAGTGTGTTCAAACATTTTAACATTCTTGGGACGGGTGGAGTACGTTTTGAGAGGGTGATCAAACATTTTAATGTAATCGTGACGGGCGGAGAAAGCATTGCGTGTGTGTTCAAACATTTTAACGTACTTGGGACGGGTGGAGAAAGATTTGTGAGGTGGTTCAAACATTTTAGTGCGCTTGGGATGGGTGGAGAAAGTTTTGAGAGTGTGATCAAACATTTTAACCTACTTGGGACGGCTGGAGAAAGATTTGAGTGGGGATTAAAACATTTTAACTTAATTGTGACGGGTGGAGAAATTACTGAGTTTGGGTTTAAACATTTTAACGTTCTTGGGAGGGTTGGAGAAAGTTTTGAGTGGGTGTTCAAACATTTTAATGTACTTGGGACGGGTGGAGAAGGTTTTGAGAGGCTGTTCAAACATTTTAACATACTTGGGACGGGCGGAGAAAGTTTTGAGTGGGGGTTCAATCATTTTAACGTTCTTTGGACGTGTGGGGACAGTTTTAGAGGGTCTTCAAACATTTTAACGTACGGGACGAATGGAGAACGTTTTGAGGGGGATAAAACATTTTAACATTCTTGGGACGGATGTAGAAAGTTTTGAGAGGGTGTTCAAACATTTCAACGCACGTGGGACGGGTGGAAAAAGTTTTGAGAGGGTGTTAAAACATTTTAATGTAATTGGGACGGGTGGAGTTATTTTTGAGAAGGTGTTCGAATTATTTTAATGTACTTGGGATGGGTGGAGAAGGTTTTGAGAGGGTGTTC
The DNA here is from genome assembly GCF_030144855.1 of Hypanus sabinus. Lineage (NCBI taxonomy): Eukaryota > Metazoa > Chordata > Chondrichthyes > Myliobatiformes > Dasyatidae > Hypanus > Hypanus sabinus. The sequence goes on from NW_026781014.1 coordinate 362,162, forward strand.
AAACATTTTAACATTCTTAGGACGGGTGTAGAAGGTTTTGAGAGGGTTTTCAAACATTGCAAAGCACTTGGGACGGGTGGAGAAGTTCTGAGTGGCAGTTCAAACATTTTACCGTATTGGGACGCGGGTAGAAAGTTTTCCGTGGGGTGTTCAAACATTTTAATGTACTTGGGACGGCTGGAGAATGCTTTGAGAGGGGGTTCAAACATTTTAATGTACTTGGGACGGCTGGAGAATGTTTTGAGAGGGGGGTCAAACATTTTAATGTACTTGGGACGGGTGTAGAAAGTTGTGAGAGGGTGTTCAAACAATTTAACGTTCTTGAGACAGGTGGAGGAAGTTTTGAGAGGGTGTTCAAACATTTTAACGCACTTGGAACGGGTGGAGAAGTTCTGAGTGGCAGTTCAAACTTTTTACCGTATTGGGACGCGGGTAGAAAGTTTTCCGTGGGGTGTTCAAACATTTTAATGTACTTGGGACGGCTGGAGAAAGTTTTGAGTGGGGGTTCAAACATTTGAACGTTCTTTGGACGGGTGGGGACAGTTTTAGAGGGTGTCCAAACATTTTAACGTACTTGGGACGAATGGAGAACGTTTTGAGAGGGGGATAAAACATTTAAACGTTCTTGGGACGGGTGTAGAAAGTTTTGAGATGTTGTCAAACATTTCAACGCACTTGGGACGGGTGGAAAAAGTTTTGAGAGGGTGTTCAAACATTTTACCGTACTTGGGACGGGTGGAGAAAGTGTTGAGAGGGTGTTCAAATACTTTCACCTACTGGAGACGGGTGGAGAATTTTTGGAGAGGGTGTTCAAACATTTAAACGCATTTGGGACGTGGGGAGAAAGTTTTGAGGGAATGTTCAAACATTCTAACGCTCTATGGACGGGTGGAGAAAGATGTGAGAGTTTGTTCATACATTTTAATGTGCTTGGGATGGGTGGAGATATTTTTGAGAGGGTGTTCAAACATTTTAATGTAATTGGGACGGGTGGAGATATTTTTGAGAGGGTGTTCGAAACATTTTAATGTTATTGGGACGGGTGGAGATATTTCTGAGATGGAGTTCATACATTTTAATGTTATTGGGACGGGTGGAGATATTTTTGAGAGGGTGTTCAAAAATTTTAATGTAATTGGGAAGGGTGGAGATATTTTTGAGAGGGTGTTCGAAACATTTTAGCGTAATTGGGACGGGTGGAGAAGTTTTGAGTGGCAGCTCAAACTTTTTACCGTATTCGGGCGCGGGTAGAAAGTTTTCCGTGGGGTGTTCAAACATTTTAATGTACTTGGGACGGCTGGAGAAAGTTTTGAGTGGGGGTTCAAACATTTGAACGTTCTTTGGACGGGTGGGGACAGTTTTAGAGGGTGTTCAAACATTTTAACGTACTTGGGACGAATGGAGAACGTTTTGAGAGGGGGATAAAACATTTAAACGTTCTTGGGACGGGTGTAGAAAGTTTTGAGATGTTGTCAAACATTTCAACGCACTTGGGACGGGTGGAAAAAGTTTTGAGAGGGTGTTCAAACATTTTACCGTACTTGGGACGGGTGGAGAAAGTGTTGAGAGGGTGTTCAAATACTTTCACCTACTGGAGACGGGTGGAGAATTTTTGGAGAGGGTCTTCAAACATTTAAACGCATTTGGGACGTGGGGAGAAAGTTTTGAGGGAATGTTCAAACATTCTAACGCTCTATGGACGGGTGGAGAAAGATTTGAGAGTTTGTTCATACATTTTAATGTGCTTGGGATGGGTGGAGATATTTTTGAGATGGTGTTAAAACATTTTAATGTAATTGGGACGGGTGGAGATATTTTTGAGAGGGTGTTCGAAACATTTTAATGTTATTGGGACGGGTGGAGATATTTTTGAGATGGTGTTCATACATTTTAATGTTATTGGGACGGGTGGAGATATTTTTGAGAGGGTGTTCAAAAATTTTAATGTAATTGGGACGGGTGGAGATATTTTTGAGAGGGTGTTCGAAACATTTTAGCGTAATTGGGACGGGTGGAGAAGTTTTGAGTGGCAGCTCAAACTTTTTACCGTATTCGGGCGCGGGTAGAAAGTTTTCCGTGGGGTGTTCAAACATTTTAATGTACTTGGGACGGCTGGAGAAAGTTTTGAGTGGGGGTTCAAACATTTGAACGTTCTTTGGACGGGTGGGGACAGTTTTAGAGGGTGTTCGAAATATTTTAATGTACTTGGGACGGGTGGAGAAGGTTTTGAGAGGCTGTTCAAACATTTTAACATACTTGGGACGGGCGGAGAAAGTTTTGAGTGGGGGTTCAAACATTTTAACGTATTTTGGACGTGTGGGGACAGTTTTAGAGGGTGTTCAAACATTTTAACGTACGGGACGAATGGAGAACGTTTTCAGAGGGGGATAAAACATTTTAACATTCTTGGGACGGGTGTAGAAAGTTTTGAGAGGGTGTTCAAACATTTCAACGCACGTGGGACGGGTGGAAAAAGTTTTGAGAGGGTGTTAAAACATTTTAATGTAATTGGGACGGGTGGAGTTATTTTTGAGAGGGTGTTCGAAATATTTTAATGTACTTGGGACGGGTGGAGAAGGTTTTGAGAGGCTGTTCAAACATTCTAACATACCTGGGACGGGCGGAGAAAGTTTTGAGTGGGGGTTCAATCATTTTAACGTATTTTGGATGTGTGGGGACAGATTTAGAGGGTCCTCAAACATTTTAACGTACGGGACGAATGGAGAACGTTTTGAGGGGGATAAAACATTTTAACATTCTTGGGACGGATGAAGAAAGTTTTCAGAGGGTGTTCAAACATTTCAACGCACGTGGGACGGGTGGAAAAAGTTTTGAGAGGGTGTTGAAACATTTTAATGTAATTGGGACGGGTGGAGTTATTTTTGAGAAGGTGTTCGAAATATTTTAATGTACTTGGGATGGGTGGAGAAGGTTTTGAGGGGGTGTTCAAACATTTTAACATTCTTAGGACGGGTGTAGAAAGTTTTGAGAGGGTTTTCAAACATTTCAAAGCACTTGGGACGGGTGGAGAAGTTCTGAGTGGCAGTTCAAACATTTTACCGTATTGGGACACGGGTTGAAAGTTTTCCGTGGGGTGTTCAAACATTTTAATGTACTTGGGACGGCTGGAGAACGCTTTGAGAGGGGGTTCAAACATTTTAATGTACTTGGGACGGCTGGAGAATGTTTTGAGAGGGGGGTCAAACATTTTAATGTACTTGGGACGGGTGTAGAAAGTTGTGAGAGGGTTTTCAAACAATTTAACGTTCTTGAGACAGGTGGAGGAAGTTTTGAGAGGGTGTGCAAACATTTTAACGCACTTGGAACGGGTGGAGAAGTTCTGAGTGGCAGTTCAAACTTTTTGCCGTATTGGGACGCGGGTAGAAAGTTTTCCGTGGGGTGTTCCAACATTTTAATGTACTTGGGACGGCTGGAGAAAGTTTTGAGTGGGGGTTCAAACATTTTAACGTTCTTTGGACGGGTGGGGACAGTTTTAGAGGGTGTTCAAACATTTTAACGTACGGGACGAATGGAGAACGTTTTGAGGGGGGGATAAAACATTTTAACATTCTTGGGACGGATGTAGAAAGTATTGAGAGGGTGTTCAAACATTTCAACGCACGTGGGACGGGTGGAAAAAGTTTTGAGAGGGTGTTAAAACATTTTAATATAATTGGGACGGGTGGAGTTATTTTTGAGAAGGTGTTCGAAATATTTTAATGTACTTGGGATGGGTGGAGAAGGTTTTGAGAGGGTGTTCAAACATTTCAAAGCACTTGGGACGGGTGGAGAAGTTCTGAGTGGCAGTTCAAACTTTTTACCGTATTGGGACGCGGGTTGAAAGTTTTCCGTGGGGTGTTCAAACATTTTAATGTACTTGGGACGGCTGGAGAATGCTTTGAGAGGGGGTTCAAACATTTTAATGTACTTGGGACGGCTGGAGAATGTTTTGAGAGGGGGGTCAAACATTTTAATGTACTTGGGACGGGTGTAGAAAGTTGTGAGAGGGTGTTCAAACAATTTAACGTTCTTGAGACAGGTGGAGGAAGTTTTGAGAGGGTGTTCAAACATTTTAACGCACTTGGAACGGGTGGAGAAGTTCTGAGTGGCAGTTCAAACTTTTTACCGTATTGGGACGCGGGTAGAAAGATTACCGTGGGGTGTTCAAACATTTTAATGTACTTGGGACGGCTGGAGAATGCTTTGAGAGGGGGTTCAAACATTTTAATGTACTTGGGACGGCTGGAGAATGTTTTGAGAGGGGGGTCAAACATTTTAATGTACTTGGGACGTGGGGAGAAAGTTTTGAGGGAATGTTCAAACATTCTAACGCTCTATGGACGGGTGGAGAAAGATTTGAGAGTTTGTTCATACATTTTAATGTGCTTGGGATGGGTGGAGATATTTTTGAGAGGGTGTTCAAACATTTTAATGTAATTGGGACGGGTGGAGATATTTTTGAGAGGGTGTTCGAAACATTTTAATGTTATTGGGACGGGTGGAGATATTTCTGAGATGGTGTTCATACATTTTAATGTTATTGGGACGGGTGGAGATATTTTTGAGAGGGTGTTCAAAAATTTTAATGTAATTGGGAAGGGTGGAGATATTTTTGAGAGGGTGTTCGAAAGATTTTAGCGTAATTGGGACGGGTGGAGAAGTTTTGAGTGGCAGCTCAAACTTTTTACCGTATTCGGGCGCGGGTAGAAAGTTTTCCGTGGGGTGTTCAAACATTTTAATGTACTTGGGACGGCTGGAGAATGCTTTGAGAGGGTGTTCAAACATTTTAATGTACTTGGGACGGGTGGAGGTATTTTTGAGAGGGTGTTCGAAATATTTTAATGTACTTGGGACGGGTGGAGAAGGTTTTGAGAGGGTGTTCAAACATTTTAACATTCTTAGGACGGGTGTAGAAAGTTTTGAGAGGGTTTTCAAACATTTCAACGCACTTGTAACGGGTGGAGAATTTCTGAGTGGCAGTTCAAACTTTTTACCGTATTGGGACGCGGGTAGGAAGTTTTCCGTGGGGTGTTCAAACATTTTAATGTACTTGGGACGGCTGGAGAATGCTTTGAGAGGGGGTTCAAACATTTTAATGTACTTGGGACGGCTGGAGAAAGTTTTGAGTGGGGGTTCAAACATTTGAACGTTCTTTGGACGGGTGGGGACAGTTTTAGAGGGTGTTCAAACATTTTAACGTACTTGGGACGAATGGAGAACGTTTTGAGAGGGGGATAAAACATTTCAACGCACTTGGGCCGGGTGTAGAAAGTGTTGAGAGGGTGTTCAAATACTTTCACCTACTGGAGACGGGTGGAGAATTTTTGGAGAGGGTGTTCAAACATTTAAACGCATTTGGGACGTGGGGAGAAAGTTTTGAGGGGATGTTCAAACATTCTAACGCTCTATGGACGGGTGGAGAAAGATTTGAGAGTTTGTTCATACATTTTAATGTGCTTGGGATGGGTGGAGATATTTTTGAGATGGTGTTCAAACATTTTAATGTTATTGGGACGGGTGGAGATATTTTTGAGATGGTGTTCATACATTTTAATGTTATTGGGACGGGTGGAGATATTTTTGAGAGGGTGTTCAAAAATTTTAATGTAATTGGGAAGGGTGGAGATATTTTTGAGAGGGTGTTCGAAACATTTTAGCGTAATTGGGACGGGTGGAGAAGTTTTGAGTGGCAGCTCAAACTTTTTACCGTATTCGGGCGCGGGTAGAAAGTTTTCCGTGGGGTGTTCAAACATTTTAATGTACTTGGGACGTTCTGGAGAATGCTTTTAGAGGGGGTTCAAACATTTTAATGTACTTGGGACGGGTGGAGGTATTTTTGAGAGGGTGTTCGAAATATTTTAATGTACTTGGGACGGGTGGAGAAGGTTTTGAGAGGGTGTTCAAACATTTTAACATTCTTAGGACGGGTGTAGAAAGTTTTGAGAGGGTTTTCAAACATTTCAACGCACTTGGAACGGGTGGCGAATTTCTGAGTGGCAGTTCAAACTTTTTACCGTATTGGGACGCGGGTAGAAAGTTTTCCGTGGGGTGTTCAAACATTTTAATATACTTGGGACGGCTGGAGAATGCTTTGAGAGGGGGTTCAAACATTTTAATGTACTTGGGACGGCTGGAGAAAGTTTTGAGTGGGGGTTCAAACATTTGAACGTTCTTTGGACGGGTGGGGACAGTTTTAGAGGGTGTTCAAACATTTTAACGTACTTGGGACGAATGGAGAACGTTTTGAGAGGGGGATAAAACATTTAAACGTTCTTGGGACGGGTGTAGAAAGTTTTGAGATGTTGTCAAACATTTCAACGCACTTGGGACGAGTGGAAAAAGTTTTGAGAGGGTGTTCAAACATTTTACCGTACTTGGGACGGGTGGAGAAAGTGTTGAGAGGGTGTTCAAATACTTTCACCTACTGGAGACGGGTGGAGAATTTTAGGAGAGGGTGTTCAAACATTTAAACGCATTTGGGACGTGGGGAGAAAGTTTTGAGGGAATGTTCAAACATTCTAACGCTCTATGGACGGGTGGAGAAAGGTTGGAGAGTTTGTTCATACATTTTAATGTGCTTGGGATGGGTGGAGATATTTTTGAGATGGTGTTCAAACATTTTAATGTAATTGGGACGGGTGGAGATATTTTTCAGAGGGTGTTCGAAACATTTTAATATTATTGGGACGGGTGGAGATATTTTTGAGATGGTGTTCATACATTTTAATGTTATTGGGACGGGTGGAGATATTTTTGAGAGGGTGTTCAAAAATTTTAATGTAATTGGGAAGGGTGGAGATATTTTTGAGAGGGTGTTCGAAACATTTTAGCGTAATTGGGACGGGTGGAGAAGTTTTGAGTGGCAGCTCAAACTTTTTACCGTATTCGGGCGCGGGTAGAAAGTTTTCCGTGGGGTGTTCAAACATTTTAATGTACTTGGGACGGCTGGAGAATGCTTTGAGAGGGGGTTCAAACATTTTAATGTACTTGGGACGGCTGGAGAATGTTTTGAGAGGGGGTTCAAACATTTTAATGTACTTGGGACGGGTGTAGAAAGTTGTGAGAGGGTGTTCAAACAATTTAACGTTCTTGGGACAGGTGGAGGAAGTTTTGAGAGGGTGTTCAAACATTTTAACGTACTTGGGACGGTCGGAGAAAGTTTTGAGTGGGGGTTCAAATATTCCAACGTTCTGTGGACGGGTGGGGACAGTTTTAAAGGGTGTTCAAACATTTTACCGTACCTGGGACGAATGGAGAACGTTTTGACAGGGGGATAAAACATTTTAACATTCCTGGGACGGGTGTAGAAAGTTTTGAGAGGGTGTTCAAACATTTTACCGTACTTGGGACGGGTGGAGAAAGTGTTGAGAGGGTGTTCAAATACTTTCACCTACTGGAGACGGGTGGAGAATTTTAGGAGAGGGTGTTCAAACATTTAAACGCATTTGGGACGTGGGGAGAAAGTTTTGAGGGAATGTTCAAACATTCTAACGCTCTATGGACGGGTGGAGAAAGGTTGGAGAGTTTGTTCATACATTTTAATGTGCTTGGGATGGGTGGAGATATTTTTGAGATGGTGTTCAAACATTTTAATGTAATTGGGACGGGTGGAGATATTTTTCAGAGGGTGTTCGAAACATTTTAATATTATTGGGACGGGTGGAGATATTTTTGAGATGGTGTTCATACATTTTAATGTTATTGGGACGGGTGGAGATATTTTTGAGAGGGTGTTCAAAAATTTTAATGTAATTGGGAAGGGTGGAGATATTTTTGAGAGGGTGTTCGAAACATTTTAGCGTAATTGGGACGGGTGGAGAAGTTTTGAGTGGCAGCTCAAACTTTTTACCGTATTCGGGCGCGGGTAGAAAGTTTTCCGTGGGGTGTTCAAACATTTTAATGTACTTGGGACGGCTGGAGAATGCTTTGAGAGGGGGTTCAAACATTTTAATGTACTTGGGACGGCTGGAGAATGTTTTGAGAGGGGGTTCAAACATTTTAATGTACTTGGGACGGGTGTAGAAAGTTGTGAGAGGGTGTTCAAACAATTTAACGTTCTTGGGACAGGTGGAGGAAGTTTTGAGAGGGTGTTCAAACATTTTAACGTACTTGGGACGGTCGGAGAAAGTTTTGAGTGGGGGTTCAAATATTCCAACGTTCTGTGGACGGGTGGGGACAGTTTTAAAGGGTGTTCAAACATTTTACCGTACCTGGGACGAATGGAGAACGTTTTGACAGGGGGATAAAACATTTTAACATTCCTGGGACGGGTGTAGAAAGTTTTGAGAGGGTGTTCAAACATTTCAACGCACTTGGGACGGGTGGAAAGAGTTCTCAGAGGGTGAGCAAGCATTGTAACGTACTTCTGACGGGTGGAGAAAGTTTTGAGTGTGGGTTCAAACATTTTAACGTAATTGGGACGGGTGGAGAACGTATTGAGTGGGTGTTCAAACATTTTAACGTACTCGGGACCGGTGGAGAAAATTTTGAGTGCGTGAGCAAACATTTAAACGTTCTGGGGACGGGTGTAGAAAGCTTTGAGAGGGTGTTCAAACATTTTAATGTACGAGGGACGGGTGTAGAAAGTTTCGAGTGGGTGTCAAACATTTTACCATACTTGGGACGGGTGGAGAAAGTGTTGAGAGGGTGTTCAAATATTTTCACCTACTGGAGACGGGTGGAGAAAGTTTTGAGAGGGTGTTCAAATATTTTAATGTACTTGGGACGGTTGGAGAAAGTTTTGAGTGGGTGTTCAAACATGTTAACATACTTGGGACGGGTGGAGAAAGATTTCTGAGTGGGTTGTTATACATTTTAACGTAATTGGGACTGTTGGAGAAAGTTTTGAGTGGGTGGTCAAACATTTTAATGTAATCGTGACGGGCGGAGAAAGTATTGCGTGTGTGTTCAAACATTTTAACGTACTTGGGACGGGTGGAGAAAGATTTGTGAGGTGGTTCAAACATTTTAGTGCGCTTGGGATGGGTGGAGAAAGTTTTGAGAGTGTGATCAAACATTTTAACCTACTTGGGACGGCTGGAGAAAGATTTGAGTGGGGGTTAAAACATTTTAACATAATTGTGACGGGTGGAGAAATTACTGAGTTGGGGTTTAAACATTTTAACGTTCTTGGGAGGGTTGGAGAAAGTTTTGAGTGGGTGTTCAAACATTTTAATGTACTTGGGACGGGTGGAGAAGGTTTTGAGAGGGTGTTCAAACATTTTAACATACTTGGGACGGACGGAGAAAGTTTTGAGTGGGGGTTCAATCATTTTAACGTATTTTGGACGTGTGGGGACAGTTTTAGAGGGTCTTCAAACATTTTAACGTACGGGACGAATGGAGAACGTTTTGAGAGGGGGATAAAACATTTTAACATTCTTGGGACGGATGTAAAAAGTTTTGAGAGGGTGTTCAAACATTTCAACGCACGTGGGACGGGTGGAAAAAGTTTTGAGAGGGTGTTAAAACATTTTAATGTAATTGGGACGGGTGGAGTTATTTTTGAGAGGGTGTTCGAAATATTTTAATGTACTTGGGACGGGTGGAGAAGGTTTTGAGAGGGTGTTCAAACATTTTAACATTCTTAGGACGGGTGTAGAAAGTTTTGAGAGGGTTTTCAAACATTTCAACGCACTTGGGACGGGTGGAGATATTTTTGAGAGGGTGTTCGAAACATTTTAATGTTATTGGGACGGGTGGAGATATTTTTGAGATGGTGTTCAAACATTTTAATGTAATTGGGAAGGGTGGAGATATTTTTGAGAGGGTGTTCGAAACATTTTAATGTTATTGGGACGGGTGGAGATATTTTTGAGATGGTGTTCAAACATTTTAATGTAATTGGGAAGGGTGGAGATATTTTTGAGAGGGTGTTCGAAACATTTTAGCGTAATTGTGACGGGTGGAGAAGTTTTGAGTGGCAGCTCAAACTTTTTACCGTATTCGGGCGCGGGTAGAAAGTTTTCCGTGGGGTGTTCAAACATTTTAATGTACTTGGGACGGCTGGAGAATGCTTTGAGATAGTGTTCAAACATTTTAATGTGATTGGGAAGGGTGGAGATATTTTTGAGAGGGTGTTAAAACATTTTAATGTAATTGGGACGGGTGGAGTTATTTTTGAGAGGGTGTTCGAAATATTTTAATGTACTTGGGACGGGTGGAGAAGGTTTTGAGAGGGTGTTCAAACATTTCAACGCACGTGGGACGGGTGGAAAAAGTTTTGAGAGGGTGTTAAAACATTTTAATGTAATTGGGACGGGTGGAGTTATTTTTGAGAGGGTGTTCGAAATATTTTAATGTACTTGGGACGGGTGGAGAAGGTTTTGAGAGGGTGTTCAAACATTTTAACATTCTTAGGACGGGTGTAGAAAGTTTTGAGAGGGTTTTCAAACATTTCAACGCACTTGGGACGGGTGGAGATATTTTTGAGAGGGTGTTCGAAACATTTTAATGTTATTGGGACGGGTGGAGATATTTTTGAGATGGTGTTCAAACATTTTAATGTAATTGGGAAGGGTGGAGATATTTTTGAGAGGGTGTTCGAAACATTTTAATGTTATTGGGACGGGTGGAGATATTTTTGAGATGGTGTTCAAACATTTTAATGTAATTGGGAAGGGTGGAGATATTTTTGAGAGGGTGTTCGAAACATTTTAGCGTAATTGGGACGGGTGGAGAAGTTTTGAGTGGCAGCTCAAACTTTTTACCGTATTCGGGCGCGGGTAGAAAGTTTTCCGTGGGGTGTTCAAACATTTTAATGTACTTGGGACCGCTGGAGAATGCTTTGAGATGGTGTTCAAACATTTTAATGTGATTGGGAAGGGTGGAGATATTTTTGAGAGGGTGTTCGAAAAATTTTAATGTTATTGGGACGGGTGGAGATATTTTTGAGATGGTGTTCAAACATTTTAATGTAATTGGGAAGGGTGGAGATATTTTTGAGAGGGTGTTCGAAACATTTTAGCGTAATTGGGACGGGTGGAGAAGTTTTGAGTGGCAGCTCAAACTTGTTACCGTATTCGGGCGCGGGTGGAAAGTTTTCCGTGGGGTGTTCAAACATTTTAATGTACTTGGGACGGCTGGAGAATGCTTTGAGAGGGGGTTCAAACATTTTAATGTACTTGGGACGGCTGGAGAAAGTTTTGAGTTAGGGTTCAAACATTTGAACGTTCTTTGGACGGGTGGGGACAGTTTTAGAGGGTGTTCAAACATTTTAACGTACTTGGGACGAATGGAGAACGTTTTGAGAGGGGGATAAAACATTTAAACGTTCTTGGGACGGGTGTAGAAAGTTTTGAGATGTTGTCAAACATTTCAACGCACTTGGGACGGGTGGAAAAAGTTTTGAGAGGGTGTTCAAACATTTTAATGTAATTGGGAAGGGTGGAGATATTTTTGAGAGGGTGTTAGAAACATTTTAGCGTAATTGGGACGGGTGGAGAAGTTTTGAGTGGCAGCTCAAACTTTTTACCGTATTCGGGCGCGGGTGGAAAGTTTTCCGTGGGGTGTTCAAACATTTTAATGTACTTGGGACGGCTGGAGAATGCTTTGAGAGGGGGTTCAAACATTTTAATGTACTTGGGACGGCTGGAGAATGTTTTGAGAGGGGGTTCAAACATTTTAACGTACTTGGGACGGGTGTAGAAAGTTGTGAGAGGGTGCTCAAACAATTTAACGTTCTTGGGACAGGTGGAGGAAGTTTTGAGAGGGTGTTCAAACATTTTAACGTACTTGGGACGGTCGGAGAAAGTTTTGAGTGGGGGTTCAAATATTTCAACGTTCTGTGGACGGGTGGGGACAGTTTTAAAGGGTGTTCAAACATTTTACCGTACCTGGGACGAATGGAGAACTTTTTGACAGGGGGATAAAACATTTTAACATTCCTGGGACGGGTGTAGAAAGTTTTGAGAGGGTGTTCAAACATTTCAACGCACTTGGGACGGGTGGAAAGAGTTTTCAGAGGGTGAGCAAACATTGTAACATACCTGGGACGGGTGGAGAAAGTTCTGAGTGGGGGCTCAAACATTTTAACGTAATTGGGACGGGTGGAGAACGTATTGAGTGGGTGTTCAAACATTTTAACGTACTCGGGACCGGTGGAGAAAGTTTTGAGTGGGTGAGCAAACATTTAAACGTTCTTGGGACGGGTGTAGAAAGTTTTGAGAGGGTGTTCAAACATTTTAATGTACTTGGGACGAGTGTAGAAAGTTTTGAGAGGGTGATCAAACATTTTAATGTACTCGGGACGGGTGTAGAAAGTTTCGAGTGGGTGTCAAACATTTCAACGCACTTGTGACGGGTGTAGAAAGTTTTGAGAGGGTTTTCAAACATTTTAACCTACTCGGGACGGGTGGAGAAGTTCTGAGTGGCAGTTCAAACTTTTTAAGGTATTGGGACGCGGGTAAAAAGTTTTCCGTGGGGTGTTCAAACATTTTAATGTACTTGGGACGGCTGGAGAATGCTTTGAGTGGGGGTTCAAACATTTTAATGTACTTGGGACGGCTGGAGAATGTTTTGAGTGGGGGTTCAAACATTTGAACGTTCTTTGGACGGGTGGGGACAGTTTTACAGGGTGTTCAAACATTTCAACGTACTGGGACGAATGGAGAACGTTTTGAGAGGGGGATAAAACATTTAAACGTTCTTGGGACGGGTGTAGAAAGTTTTGAGATGTTGTCAAACATTTCAACGCACTTGGGACGGGTGGAAAAAGTTTTGAGAGGGTGTTCAAACATTTTACAGTACTTGGGACGGGTGGAGAAAGTGTTGAGAGGGTGTTCAAATACTTTCACCTACTGGAGACGGGTGGAGAAAGTTTGGAGAGGGTGTTCAAACATTTAAACGCATTTGGGACGTGGGGAGAAAATTTTGAGGGAATGTTCAAACATTTTAACGCTCTATGGACGGGTGGAGAAAGATTTGAGAGTTTGTTCATACATTTTAATGTGCTTGGGATGGGTGGAGATATTTTTGAGAGGGTGTTCAAACATTTTAATGTAATTGGGACGGCTGGAGCTATTTTTGAGAGGGTGTTCGAAACATTTTAATGTTATTCGGACGGGTGGAGATATTTTTGAAATGGTGTTCTAACATTTTAATGTAATTGGGAAGGGTGGAGAAATTTTTGAGAGGGTGTTCGAAACATTTTAGCGTAATTGGGACGGGTGGAGAAGTTTTGAGTGGCAGCTCAAACTTTTTACCGTATTCGGGCGCGGGTAGAAAGTTTTCCGTGGGGTGTTCAAACATTTTAATGTACTTGGGACGGCTGGAGAATGCTTTGAGAGGGGGTTCAAACATTTTAATGTACTTGGGACGGCTGCAGAATGTTTTGAGAGGGGGTTCAAACATTTTAATGTACTTGGGACGGGTGTAGAAAGTTGTGAGAAGGTGTTCAAACAATTTAACGTTCTTGGGACAGGTGGAGGAAGTTTTGAGAGGGTGTTCAAACATTTTAACGTACTTGGGACGGTCGGAGAAAGTTTTGAGTGGGGGTTCAAATATTTCAACGTTCTGTGGACGGGTGGGGACAGTTTTAAAGGGTGTTCAAACATTTTACCGTACCTGGGACGAATGGAGAACGTTTTGACAGGGGGATAAAATATTTTAACATTCCTGGGACGGGTGTAGAAAGTTTTGAGAGGGTGTTCAAACATTTCAACGCACTTGGGACGGGTGGAAAGAGTTTTCAGAGGGTGAGAAAACATTGTAACGTACTTGGGACGGGTGGAGAAAGTTTTGAGTGGGGGCTCAAACATTTTAACGTATTTGGGACGGGTGGAGAACGTATTGAGTGGGTGTTCAAACATTTTAACGTACTCGGGACCGGTGGAGAAAGTTTTGAGTGGGTGAGCAAACATTTAAACGTTCTTGGGACGGGTGTAGAAAGTTTTGAGAGGGTGTTCAAACATTTTAATGTACTTGGGACGAGTGTAGAAAGTTTTGAGAGGGTGATCAAACATTTTAACGTTCTTAGGACAGGTGGAGAAAGTATTGAGAGTGTGTTCAAACATTTTAACATACTTGGGACGAGTAGACAAAGGTTTGAGAGGGTGTTCAAACCTTTTAACATACTTGGGACGGGTGGAGTACGTTTTGAGAGGGTGATCAAACATTTTAATGTAATCGTGACGGGCGGAGAAAGTATTGCGTGTGTGTTCAAACATTTTAACGTACTTGGGACGGGTGGAGAAAGATTTGTGAGGTGGTTCAAACATTTTAGTGCGCTTGGGATGGGTGGAGAAAGTTTTGAGAGTGTGATCAAACATTTTAACCTACTTGGGACGGCTGGAGAAAGATTTGAGTGGGGGTTAAAACATTTTACTTAATTGTGACGGGTGGAGAAATTACTGAGTTGGGGTTTTAACATTTTAACGTTCTTGGGAGGGTTGGAGAAAGTTTTGAGTGGGTGTTCAAACATTTTAATGTACTTGGGACGGGTGGAGAAGGTTTTGAGAGGCTGTTCAAACATTTTAACATACTTGGGACGGGCGGAGAAAGTTTTGAGTGGGGGTTCAATCATTTTAACGTATTCTGGACGTGTGGGGACAGTTTTAGAGGGTCTTCAAACATTTTAACGTACGGGACGAATGGAGAACGTTTTGAGAGGGGGATAAAATATTTTAACATTCTTGGGTCGGATGTAGAAAGTTTTGAGAGGGTGTTCAAACATTTCAACGCACGTGGGACGGGTGGAAAAAGTTTTGAGAGGGTGTTAAAACATTTTAACGTAATTGGGACGGGTGGAGTTATTTTTGAGAGGGTGTTCGAAATATTTTAATGTACTTGGGACGGGTGGAGAAGGTTTTGAGAGGGTGTTCAAACATTTTAACATTCTTAGGACGGGTGTAGAAAGTTTTGAGAGGGTTTTCAATCATTTCAACGCACTTGGGACGGGTGTAGAAAGTTTTGAGAGGGTTTTCAAACATTTCAACGCACTTGGGACGGGTGTAGAAAGTTTTGAGAGGGTTTTCAAACATTTCAACGCACTTGGGACGGGTGGAAAAAGTTTTCAGAGGGTGTTCAAACATTTTAACGTACTCGGGACGGGTGGAGAAGTTTTGAGTGGCAGCTCAAACTTTTTACCGTATTCGGGCGCGGGTAGAAAGTTTTCCGTGGGGTGTTCAAACATTTTAATGTACTTGGGACGGCTGGAGAATGCTTTGAGATGGTGTTCAAACATTTTAATGTGATTGGGAAGGGTGGAGATATTTTTGAGAGGGTGTTCGAAAAATTTTAATGTTATTGGGACGGGTGGAGATATTTTTGAGATGGTGTTCAAACATTTTAATGTAATTGGGACGGGTGGATATATTTTTGAGATGGTGTTCTAACATTTTAATGTAATTGGGAAGGGTGGAGATATTTTTGAGAGGGTGTTCGAAACATTTTAGCGTAATTGGGACGGGTGGAGAAGTTTTGAGTGGCAGCTCAAACTTTTTACCGTATTCGGGCACGGGTAGAAAGTTTTCCGTGGGGTGTTCAAACATTTTAATGTACTTGGGACGGCTGGAGAAAGTTTTGAGAGGGGGTTCAAACATTTGAACGTTCTTTGGACGGGTGGGGACAGTTTTACAGTGTGTTCAAACATTTTAACGTACTTGGGACGAATGGAGAACGTTTTGAGAGGGGGATAAAACATTTAAACGTTCTTGGGACGGGTGGAAAAAGTTTTGAGAGGGTGTTCAAACATTTTACCGTTCTTGGGACGGGTGGAAAAAGTTTTGAGAGGGTGTTCAAACATTTCAACGCACTTGGGACGGGTGGAAAGAGTTTTCAGAGGGTGAGCAAACATTGTAACATACCTGGGACGGGTGGAGAAAGTTCTGAGTGGGGGCTCAAACATTTTAACGTAATTGGGACGGGTGGAGAACGTATTGAGTGGGTGTTCAAACATTTTAACGTACTCGGGACCGGTGGAGAAAGTTTTGAGTGGGTGAGCAAACATTTAAACGTTCTTGGGACGGGTGTAGAAAGTTTTGAGAGGGTGTTCAAACATTTTAATGTACTTGGGACGAGTGTAGAAAGTTTTGAGAGTGTGATCAAACATTTTAATGTACTCGGGACGGGTGTAGAAAGTTTCGAGTGGGTGTCAAACATTTCAACGCACTTGTGACGGGTGTAGAAAGTTTTGAGAGGGTTTTCAAACATTTTAACCTACTCGGGACGGGTGGAGAAGTTCTGAGTGGCAGTTCAAACTTTTTAAGGTATTGGGACGCGGGTAAAAAGTTTTCCGTGGGGTGTTCAAACATTTTAATGTACTTGGGACGGCTGGAGAATGCTTTGAGTGGGGGTTCAAACATTTTAATGTACTTGGGACGGCTGGAGAATGTTTTGAGTGGGGGTTCAAACATTTGAACGTTCTTTGGACGGGTGGGGACAGTTTTAGAGGGTGTTCAAACATTTCAACGTACTTGGGACGAATGGAGAACGTTTTGAGAGGGGGATAAAACATTTAAACGTTCTTGGGACGGGTGTAGAAAGTTTTGAGATGTTGTCAAACATTTCAACGCACTTGGGACGGGTGGAAAAAGTTTTGAGAGGGTGTTCAAACATTTTACAGTACTTGGGACGGGTGGAGAAAGTGTTGAGAGGGTGTTCAAATACTTTCACCTACTGGAGACGGGTGGAGAAAGTTTGGAGAGGGTGTTCAAACATTTAAACGCATTTGGGACGTGGGGAGAAAATTTTGAGGGAATGTTCAAACATTTTAACGCTCTATGGACGGGTGGAGAAAGATTTGAGAGTTTGTTCATACATTTTAATGTGCTTGGGATGGGTGGAGATATTTTTGAGAGGGTGTTCAAACATTTTAATGTAATTGGGACGGCTGGAGCTATTTTTGAGAGGGTGTTCGAAACATTTTAATGTTATTCGGACGGGTGGAGATATTTTTGAAATGGTGTTCTAACATTTTAATGTAATTGGGAAGGGTGGAGAAATTTTTGAGAGGGTGTTCGAAACATTTTAGCGTAATTGGGACGGGTGGAGAAGTTTTGAGTGGCAGCTCAAACTTTTTACCGTATTCGGGCGCGGGTAGAAAGTTTTCCGTGGGGTGTTCAAACATTTTAATGTACTTGGGACGGCTGGAGAATGCTTTGAGAGGGGGTTCAAACATTTTAATGTACTTGGGACGGCTGCAGAATGTTTTGAGAGGGGGTTCAAACATTTTAATGTACTTGGGACGGGTGTAGAAAGTTGTGAGAAGGTGTTCAAACAATTTAACGTTCTTGGGACAGGTGGAGGAAGTTTTGAGAGGGTGTTCAAACATTTTAACGTACTTGGGACGGTCGGCGAAAGTTTTGAGTGGGGGTTCAAATATTTCAACGTTCTGTGGACGGGTGGGGACAGTTTTAAAGGGTGTTCAAACATTTTACCGTACCTGGGACGAATGGAGAACGTTTTGACAGGGGGATAAAATATTTTAACATTCCTGGGACGGGTGTAGAAAGTTTTGAGAGGGTGTTCAAACATTTCAACGCACTTGGGACGGGTGGAAAGAGTTTTCAGAGGGTGAGAAAACATTGTAACGTACTTGGGACGGGTGGAGAAAGTTCTGAGTGGGGGCTCAAACATTTTAACGTATTTGGGACGGGTGGAGAACGTATTGAGTGGGTGTTCAAACATTTTAACGTACTCGGGACCGGTGGAGAAAGTTTTGAGTGGGTGAGCAAACATTTAAACGTTCTTGGGACGGGTGTAGAAAGTTTTGAGAGGGTGTTCAAACATTTTAATGTACTTGGGACGAGTGTAGAAAGTTTTGAGAGGGTGATCAAACATTTTAACGTTCTTAGGACAGGTGGAGAAAGTATTGAGAGTGTGTTCAAACATTTTAACATACTTGGGACGAGTAGACAAAGGTTTGAGAGGGTGTTCAAACCTTTTAACATACTTGGGACGGGTGGAGTACGTTTTGAGAGGGTGATCAAACATTTTAATGTAATCGTGACGGGCGGAGAAAGTATTGCGTGTGTGTTCAAACATTTTAACGTACTTGGGACGGGTGGAGAAAGATTTGTGAGGTGGTTCAAACATTTTAGTGCGCTTGGGACGGCTGGAGAAAGATTTGAGTGGGGGTTAAAACATTTTACTTAATTGTGACGGGTGGAGAAATTACTGAGTTGGGGTTTTAACATTTTAACGTTCTTGGGAGGGTTGGAGAAAGTTTTGAGTGGGTGTTCAAACATTTTAATGTACTTGGGACGGGTGGAGAAGGTTTTGAGAGGCTGTTCAAACATTTTAACATACTTGGGACGGGCGGAGAAAGTTTTGAGTGGGGGTTCAATCATTTTAACGTATTCTGGACGTGTGGGGACAGTTTTAGAGGGTCTTCAAACATTTTAACGTACGGGACGAATGGAGAACGTTTTGAGAGGGGGATAAAATATTTTAACATTCTTGGGTCGGATGTAGAAAGTTTTGAGAGGGTGTTCAAACATTTCAACGCACGTGGGACGGGTGGAAAAAGTTTTGAGAGGGTGTTAAAACATTTTAACGTAATTGGGACGGGTGGAGTTATTTTTGAGAGGGTGTTCGAAATATTTTAATGTACTTGGGACGGGTGGAGAAGGTTTTGAGAGGGTGTTCAAACATTTTAACATTCTTAGGACGGGTGTAGAAAGTTTTGAGAGGGTTTTCAATCATTTCAACGCACTTGGGACGGGTGTAGAAAGTTTTGAGAGGGTTTTCAAACATTTCAACGCACTTGGGACGGGTGGAAAAAGTTTTCAGAGGGTGTTCAAACATTTTAACGTACTCGGGACGGGTGGAGAAGTTTTGAGTGGCAGCTCAAACTTTTTACCGTATTCGGGCGCGGGTAGAAAGTTTTCCGTGGGGTGTTCAAACATTTTAATGTACTTGGGACGGCTGGAGAATGCTTTGAGATGGTGTTCAAACATTTTAATGTGATTGGGAAGGGTGGAGATATTTTTGAGAGGGTGTTCGAAAAATTTTAATGTTATTGGGACGGGTGGAGATATTTTTGAGATGGTGTTCAAACATTTTAATGTAATTGGGACGGGTGGATATATTTTTGAGATGGTGTTCTAACATTTTAATGTAATTGGGAAGGGTGGAGATATTTTTGAGAGGGTGTTCGAAACATTTTAGCGTAATTGGGACGGGTGGAGAAGTTTTGAGTGGCAGCTCAAACTTTTTACCGTATTCGGGCACGGGTAGAAAGTTTTCCGTGGGGTGTTCAAACATTTTAATGTACTTGGGACGGCTGGAGAAAGTTTTGAGAGGGGGTTCAAACATTTGAACGTTCTTTGGACGGGTGGGGACAGTTTTACAGTGTGTTCAAACATTTTAACGTACTTGGGACGAATGGAGAACGTTTTGAGAGGGGGATAAAACATTTAAACGTTCTTGGGACGGGTGTAGAAAGTTTTGAGATGTTGTCAAACATTTCAACGCACTTGGGACGGGTGGAAAAAGTTTTGAGAGGGTGTTTAAACATTTTACCGTACTTGGGACGGGTGGAGAAAGTGTTGAGAGTGTGTTCAAATACTTTCACCTACTGGAGACGGGTGGAGAAAGTTTGGAGAGGGTGTTCAAACATTTAAACGCATTTGGGACGTGGGGAGAAAGTTTTGAGGGAATGTTCATACATTTTAACGCTCTATGGACGGGTGGAGAAAGGTTTGAGAGTTTGTTCATACATTTTAATGTGCTTGGGATGGGTGTAGATATTTTTGAGAGGGTGTTCAAACATTTTAATGTAATTGGGACGGGTGGAGATATTTTTGAGAGGGTGTTCGAAACATTTTAATGTTATTGGGACGGGTGGAGATATTTTTGAGATGGTGTTCAAACATTTTAATGTAATTGGGAAGGGTGGAGATAATTTTTGAGAGGGTGTTCGAAACATTTTAGCGTAATTGGGACGGGTGGAGAAGTTTTGAGTGGCAGCTCAAACTTTTTACCGTATTCGTGCGCGGGTGGAAAGTTTTCCGTGGGGTGTTCAAACATTTTAATGTACTTGGGACGGCTGGAGAATGCTTTGAGAGGGGGTTCAAACATTTTAATGTACTTGGGACGGCTGGAGAAAGTTTTGAGTGAGGGTTCAAACATTTGAACGTTCTTTGGACGGGTGGGGACAGTTTTAGAGGGTGTTCAAACATTTTAACGTACTTGGGACGAATGGAGAACGTTTTGAGAGGGGGATAAAACATTTAAACGTTCTTGGGACGGGTGTAGAAAGTTTTGAGATGTTGTCAAACATTTCAACGCACTTGGGACGGGTGGAAAAAGTTTTGAGAGGGTGTTCAAACATTTTAATGTAATTGGGAAGGGTGGAGATATTTTTGAGAGGGTGTTCGAAACATTTTAGCGTAATTGGGACGGGTGGAGAAGTTTTGAGTGGCAGCTCAAACTTTTTACCGTATTCGGGCGCGGGTGGAAAGTTTTCCGTGGGGTGTTCAAACATTTTAATGTATTTGGGACGGCTGGAGAATGCTTTGAGAGGGGGTTCAAACATTTTAATGTACTTGGGACGGCTGGAGAATGTTTTGAGAGGGGGTTCAAACATTTTAACGTACTTGGGACGGGTGTAGAAAGTTGTGAGAGGGTGCTCAAACAATTTAACGTTCTTGGGACAGGTGGAGGAAGTTTTGAGAGGGTGTTCAAACATTTCAACGCACTTGGGACGGGTGTAGAAAGTTTTGAGATGTTGTCAAACATTTCAACGCACTTGGGACGGGTGGAAAAAGTTTTGAGAGGGTGTTCAAACATTTTACAGTACTTGCGACGGGTGGAGAAAGTGTTGTGAGGGTGTTCAAATACTTTCACCTACTGGAGACGGGTGGAGAAAGTTTGGAGAGGGTGTTCAAACATTTAAACGCATTTGGGACGTGGGGAGAAAGTTTTGAGGGAATGTTCAAACATTTTAACGCTCTATGGACGGGTGGAGAAAGATTTGAGAGTTTGTTCATACATTTTAATGTGCTTGGGATGGGTGGAGATATTTTTGAGAGGGTGTTCAAACATTTTAATGTAATTGGGACGGCTGGAGCTATTTTTGAGAGGGTGTTCGAAACATTTTAATGTTATTCGGACGGGTGGAGATATTTTTGAGATGGTGTTCTAACATTTTAATGTAATTGGGAAGGGTGGAGAAATTTTTGAGAGGGTGTTCGAAACATTTTAGCGTAATTGGGACGGGTGGAGAAGTTTTGAGTGGCAGCTCAAACTTTTTACCGTATTCGGGCGCGGGTAGAAAGTTTTCCGTGGGGTGTTCAAACATTTTAACGTACTTGGGACGGTCGGAGAAAGTTTTGAGTGGGGGTTCAAATATTTCAACGTTCTGTGGACGGGTGGGGACAGTTTTAAAGGGTGTTCAAACATTTTACCGTACCTGGGACGAATGGAGAACGTTTTGACAGGGGGATAAAATATTTTAACATTCCTGGGACGGGTGTAGAAAGTTTTGAGAGGGTGTTCAAACATTTCAACGCACTTGGGACGGGTGGAAAGAGTTTTCAGAGGGTGAGAAAACATTGTAACGTACTTGGGACGGGTGGAGAAAGTTTTGAGTGGGGGCTCAAACATTTTAACGTATTTGGGACGGGTGGAGAACGTATTGAGTGGGTGTTCAAACATTTTAACGTACTCGGGACCGGTGGAGAAAGTTTTGAGTGGGTGAGCAAACATTTAAACGTTCTTGGGACGGGTGTAGAAAGTTTTGAGAGGGTGTTCAAACATTTTAATGTACTTGGGACGAGTGTAGAAAGTTTTGAGAGGGTGATCAAACATTTTAACGTTCTTAGGACAGGTGGAGAAAGTATTGAGAGTGTGTTCAAACATTTTAACATACTTGGGACGAGTAGACAAAGGTTTGAGAGGGTGTTCAAACCTTTTAACATACTTGGGACGGGTGGAGTACGTTTTGAGAGGGTGATCAAACATTTTAATGTAATCGTGACGGGCGGAGAAAGTATTGCGTGTGTGTTCAAACATTTTAACGTACTTGGGACGGGTGGAGAAAGATTTGTGAGGTGGTTCAAACATTTTAGTGCGCTTGGGATGGGTGGAGAAAGTTTTGAGAGTGTGATCAAACATTTTAACCTACTTGGGACGGCTGGAGAAAGATTTGAGTGGGGGTTAAAACATTTTACTTAATTGTGACGGGTGGAGAAATTACTGAGTTGGGGTTTTAACATTTTAACGTTCTTGGGAGGGTTGGAGAAAGTTTTGAGTGGGTGTTCAAACATTTTAATGTACTTGGGACGGGTGGAGAAGGTTTTGAGAGGCTGTTCAAACATTTTAACATACTTGGGACGGGCGGAGAAAGTTTTGAGTGGGGGTTCAATCATTTTAACGTATTTTGGACGTGTGGGGACAGTTTTAGAGGGTCTTCAAACATTTTAACGTACGGGACGAATGGAGAACGTTTTGAGAGGGGGATAAAATATTTTAACATTCTTGGGTCGGATGTAGAAAGTTTTGAGAGGGTGTTCAAACATTTCAACGCACGTGGGACGGGTGGAAAAAGTTTTGAGAGGGTGTTAAAACATTTTAACGTAATTGGGACGGGTGGAGTTATTTTTGAGAGGGTGTTCGAAATATTTTAATGTACTTGGGACGGGTGGAGAAGGTTTTGAGAGGGTGTTCAAACATTTTAACATTCTTAGGACGGGTGTAGAAAGTTTTGAGAGGGTTTTCAATCATTTCAACGCACTTGGGACGGGTGTAGAAAGTTTTGAGAGGGTTTTCAAACATTTCAACGCACTTGGGACGGGTGTAGAAAGTTTTGAGAGGGTTTTCAAACATTTCAACGCACTTGGGACGGGTGGAAAAAGTTTTCAGAGGGTGTTCAAACATTTTAACGTACTCGGGACGGGTGGAGAAGTTTTGAGTGGCAGCTCAAACTTTTTACCGTATTCGGGCGCGGGTAGAAAGTTTTCCGTGGGGTGTTCAAACATTTTAATGTACTTGGGACGGCTGGAGAATGCTTTGAGATGGTGTTCAAACATTTTAATGTGATTGGGAAGGGTGGAGATATTTTTGAGAGGGTGTTCGAAAAATTTTAATGTTATTGGGACGGGTGGAGATATTTTTGAGATGGTGTTCAAACATTTTAATGTAATTGGGACGGGTGGATATATTTTTGAGATGGTGTTCTAACATTTTAATGTAATTGGGAAGGGTGGAGATATTTTTGAGAGGGTGCTCGAAACATTTTAGCGTAATTGGGACGGGTGGAGAAGTTTTGAGTGGCAGCTCAAACTTTTTACCGTATTCGGGCACGGGTAGAAAGTTTTCCGTGGGGTGTTCAAACATTTTAATGTACTTGGGACGGCTGGAGAAAGTTTTGAGAGGGGGTTCAAACATTTGAACGTTCTTTGGACGGGTGGGGACAGTTTTACAGTGTGTTCAAACATTTTAACGTACTTGGGACGAATGGAGAACGTTTTGAGAGGGGGATAAAACATTTAAACGTTCTTGGGACGGGTGTAGAAAGTTTTGAGATGTTGTCAAACATTTCAACGCACTTGGGACGGGTGGAAAAAGTTTTGAGAGGGTGTTTAAACATTTTACCGTACTTGGGACGGGTGGAGAAAGTGTTGAGAGTGTGTTCAAATATTTTCACCTACTGGAGACGGGTGGAGAAAGTTTGGAGAGGGTGTTCAAACATTTAAACGCATTTGGGACGTGGGGAGAAAGTTTTGAGGGAATGTTCATACATTTTAACGCTCTATGGACGGGTGGAGAAAGATTTGAGAGTTTGTTCATACATTTTAATGTGCTTGGGATGGGTGTAGATATTTTTGAGAGGGTGTTCAAACATTTTAATGTAATTGGGACGGGTGGAGATATTTTTGAGAGGGTGTTCGAAACATTTTAATGTTATTGGGACGGGTGGAGATATTTTTGAGATGGTGTTCAAACATTTTAATGTAATTGGGACGGGTGGATATATTTTTGAGATGGTGTTCTAACATTTTAATGTAATTGGGAAGGGTGGAGATATTTTTGAGAGGGTGTTCGAAACATTTTAGCGTAATTGGGACGGGTGGAGAAGTTTTGAGTGGCAGCTCAAACTTTTTACCGTATTCGGGCACGGGTAGAAAGTTTTCCGTGGGGTGTTCAAACATTTTAATGTACTTGGGACGGCTGGAGAAAGTTTTGAGAGGGGGTTCAAACATTTGAACGTTCTTTGGACGGGTGGGGACAGTTTTACAGTGTGTTCAAACATTTTAACGTACTTGGGACGAATGGAGAACGTTTTGAGAGGGGGATAAAACATTTAAACGTTCTTGGGACGGGTGTAGAAAGTTTTGAGATGTTGTCAAACATTTTACCGTACTTGGGACGGGTGGAGAAAGTGTTGAGAGTGTGTTCAAATACTTTCACCTACTGGAGACGGGTGGAGAAAGTTTGGAGAGGGTGTTCAAACATTTAAACGCATTTGGGACGTGGGGAGAAAGTTTTGAGGGAATGTTCATACATTTTAACGCTCTATGGACGGGTGGAGAAAGATTTGAGAGTTTGTTCATACATTTTAATGTGCTTGGGATGGGTGTAGATATTTTTGAGAGGGTGTTCAAACATTTTAATGTAATTGGGACGGGTGGAGATATTTTTGAGAGGGTGTTCGAAACATTTTAATGTTATTGGGACGGGTGGAGATATTTTTGAGATGGTGTTCAAACATTTTAATGTAATTGGGAAGGGTGGAGATAATTTTTGAGAGGGTGTTCGAAACATTTTAGCGTAATTGGGACGGGTGGAGAAGTTTTGAGTGGCAGCTCAAACTTTTTACCGTATTCGTGCGCGGGTGGAAAGTTTTCCGTGGGGTGTTCAAACATTTTAATGTACTTGGGACGGCTGGAGAATGCTTTGAGAGGGGGTTCAAACATTTTAATGTACTTGGGACGGCTGGAGAAAGTTTTGAGTGAGGGTTCAAACATTTGAACGTTCTTTGGACGGGTGGGGACAGTTTTAGAGGGTGTTCAAACATTTTAACGTACTTGGGACGAATGGAGAACGTTTTGAGAGGGGGATAAAACATTTAAACGTTCTTGGGACGGGTGTAGAAAGTTTTGAGATGTTGTCAAACATTTCAACGCACTTGGGACGGGTGGAAAAAGTTTTGAGAGGGTGTTCAAACATTTTAATGTAATTGGGAAGGGTGGAGATATTTTTGAGAGGGTGTTCGAAACATTTTAGCGTAATTGGGACGGGTGGAGAAGTTTTGAGTGGCAGCTCAAACTTTTTACCTTATTCGGGCGCGGGTGGAAAGTTTTCCGTGGGGTGTTCAAACATTTTAATGTACTTGGGACGGCTGGAGAATGCTTTGAGAGGGGGTTCAAACATTTTAATGTACTTGGGACGGCTGGAGAATGTTTTGAGAGGGGGTTCAAACATTTTAACGTACTTGGGACGGGTGTAGAAAGTTGTGAGAGGGTGCTCAAACAATTTAACGTTCTTGTGACAGGTGGAGGAAGTTTTGAGAGGGTGTTCAAACATTTCAACGCACTTGGGACGGGTGTAGAAAGTTTTGAGATGTTGTCAAACATTTCAACGCACTTGGGACGGGTGGAAAAAGTTTTGAGAGGGTGTTCAAACATTTTACAGTACTTGCGACGGGTGGAGAAAGTGTTGTGAGGGTGTTCAAATACTTTCACCTACTGGAGACGGGTGGAGAAAGTTTGGAGAGGGTGTTCAAACATTTAAACGCATTTGGGACGTGGGGAGAAAGTTTTGAGGGAATGTTCAAACATTTTAACGCTCTATGGACGGGTGGAGAAAGATTTGAGAGTTTGTTCATACATTTTAATGTGCTTGGGATGGGTGGAGATATTTTTGAGAGGGTGTTCAAACATTTTAATGTAATTGGGACGGCTGGAGCTATTTTTGAGAGGGTGTTCGAAACATTTTAATGTTATTCGGACGGGTGGAGATATTTTTGAGATGGTGTTCTAACATTTTAATGTAATTGGGAAGGGTGGAGAAATTTTTGAGAGGGTGTTCGAAACATTTTAGCGTAATTGGGACGGGTGGAGAAGTTTTGAGTGGCAGCTCAAACTTTTTACCGTATTCGGGCGCGGGTAGAAAGTTTTCCGTGGGGTGTTCAAACATTTTAACGTACTTGGGACGGTCGGAGAAGGTTTTGAGTGGGGGTTCAAATATTTCAACGTTCTGTGGACGGGTGGGGACAGTTTTAAAGGGTGTTCAAACATTTTACCGTACCTGGGACGAATGGAGAACGTTTTGACAGGGGGATAAAATATTTTAACATTCCTGGGACGGGTGTAGAAAGTTTTGAGAGGGTGTTCAAACATTTCAACGCACTTGGGACGGGTGGAAAGAGTTTTCAGAGGGTGAGAAAACATTGTAACGTACTTGGGACGGGTGGAGAAAGTTTTGAGTGGGGGCTCAAACATTTTAACGTATTTGGGACGGGTGGAGAACGTATTGAGTGGGTGTTCAAACATTTTAACGTACTCGGGACCGGTGGAGAAAGTTTTGAGTGGGTGAGCAAACGTTTAAACGTTCTTGGGACGGGTGTAGAAAGTTTTGAGAGGGTGTTCAAACATTTTAATGTACTTGGGACGAGTGTAGAAAGTTTTGAGAGGGTGATCAAACATTTTAACGTTCTTAGGACAGGTGGAGAAAGTATTGAGAGTGTGTTCAAACATTTTAACATACTTGGGACGAGTAGACAAAGGTTTGAGAGGGTGTTCAAACCTTTTAACATACTTGGGACGGGTGGAGTACGTTTTGAGAGGGTGATCAAACATTTTAATGTAATCGTGACGGGCGGAGAAAGTATTGCGTGTGTGTTCAAACATTTTAACGTACTTGGGACGGGTGGAGAAAGATTTGTGAGGTGGTTCAAACATTTTAGTGCGCTTGGGATGGGTGGAGAAAGTTTTGAGAGTGTGATCAAACATTTTAACCTACTTGGGACGGCTGGAGAAAGATTTGAGTGGGGGTTAAAACATTTTACTTAATTGTGACGGGTGGAGAAATTACTGAGTTGGGGTTTTAACATTTTAACGTTCTTGGGAGGGTTGGAGAAAGTTTTGAGTGGGTGTTCAAACATTTTAATGTACTTGGGACGGGTGGAGAAGGTTTTGAGAGGCTGTTCAAACATTTTAACATACTTGGGACGGGCGGAGAAAGTTTTGAGTGGGGGTTCAATCATTTTAACGTATTTTGGACGTGTGGGGACAGTTTTAGAGGGTCTTCAAACATTTTAACGTACGGGACGAATGGAGAACGTTTTGAGAGGGGGATAAAATATTTTAACATTCTTGGGTCGGATGTAGAAAGTTTTGAGAGGGTGTTCAAACATTTCAACGCACGTGGGACGGGTGGAAAAAGTTTTGAGAGGGTGTTAAAACATTTTAACGTAATTGGGACGGGTGGAGTTATTTTTGAGAGGGTGTTCGAAATATTTTAATGTACTTGGGACGGGTGGAGAAGGTTTTGAGAGGGTGTTCAAACATTTTAACATTCTTAGGACGGGTGTAGAAAGTTTTGAGAGGGTTTTCAATCATTTCAACGCACTTGGGACGGGTGTAGAAAGTTTTGAGAGGGTTTTCAAACATTTCAACGCACTTGGGACGGGTGTAGAAAGTTTTGAGAGGGTTTTCAAACATTTCAACGCACTTGGGACGGGTGGAAAAAGTTTTCAGAGGGTGTTCAAACATTTTAACGTACTCGGGACGGGTGGAGAAGTTTTGAGTGGCAGCTCAAACTTTTTACCGTATTCGGGCGCGGGTAGAAAGTTTACCGTGGGGTGTTCAAACATGTACTTGGGACGGCTGGAGAATGCTTTGAGATGGTGTTCAAACATTTTAATGTGATTGGGAAGGGTGGAGATATTTTTGAGAGGGTGTTCGAAAAATTTTAATGTTATTGGGACGGGTGGAGATATTTTTGAGATGGTGTTCAAACATTTTAATGTAATTGGGACGGGTGGATATATTTTTGAGATGGTGTTCTAACATTTTAATGTAATTGGGAAGGGTGGAGATATTTTTGAGAGGGTGTTCGAAACATTTTAGCGTAATTGGGACGGGTGGAGAAGTTTTGAGTGGCAGCTCAAACTTTTTACCGTATTCGGGCACGGGTAGAAAGTTTTCCGTGGGGTGTTCAAACATTTTAATGTACTTGGGACGGCTGGAGAAAGTTTTGAGAGGGGGTTCAAACATTTGAACGTTCTTTGGACGGGTGGGGACAGTTTTACAGTGTGTTCAAACATTTTAACGTACTTGGGACGAATGGAGAACGTTTTGAGAGGGGGATAAAACATTTAAACGTTCTTGGGACGGGTGTAGAAAGTTTTGAGATGTTGTCAAACATTTCAACGCACTTGGGACGGGTGGAAAAAGTTTTGAGAGGGTGTTTAAACATTTTACCGTACTTGGGACGGGTGGAGAAAGTGTTGAGAGTGTGTTCAAATACTTTCACCTACTGGAGACGGGTGGAGAAAGTTTGGAGAGGGTGTTCAAACATTTAAACGCATTTGGGACGTGGGGAGAAAGTTTTGAGGGAATGTTCATACATTTTAACGCTCTATGGACGGGTGGAGAAAGATTTGAGAGTTTGTTCATACATTTTAATGTGCTTGGGATGGGTGTAGATATTTTTGAGAGGGTGTTCAAACATTTTAATGTAATTGGGACGGGTGGAGATATTTTTGAGAGGGTGTTCGAAACATTTTAATGTTATTGGGACGGGCGGAGATATTTTTGAGATGGTGTTCAAACATTTTAATGTAATTGGGAAGGGTGGAGATAATTTTTGAGAGGGTGTTCGAAACATTTTAGCGTAATTGGGACGGGTGGAGAAGTTTTGAGTGGCAGCTCAAACTTTTTACCGTATTCGGGCGCGGGTGGAAAGTTTTCCGTGGGGTGTTCAAACATTTTAATGTACTTGGGACGGCTGGAGAATGCTTTGAGAGGGGGTTCAAACATTTTAATGTACTTGGGACGGCTGGAGAAAGTTTTGAGTGAGGGTTCAAACATTTGAACGTTCTTTGGACGGGTGGGGACAGTTTTAGAGGGTGTTCAAACATTTTAACGTACTTGGGACGAATGGAGAACGTTTTGAGAGGGGGTAAAACATTTAAACGTTCTTGGGACGGGTGTAGAAAGTTTTGAGATGTTGTCAAACATTTCAACGCACTTGGGACGGGTGGAAAAAGTTTTGAGAGGGTGTTCAAACATTTTAATGTAATTGGGAAGGGTGGAGATATTTTTGAGAGGGTGTTCGAAACATTTTAGCGTAATTGGGACGGGTGGAGAAGTTTTGAGTGGCAGCTCAAACTTTTTACCGTATTCGGGCGCGGGTGGAAAGTTTTCCGTGGGGTGTTCAAACATTTTAATGTACTTGGGACGGCTGGAGAATGCTTTGAGAGGGGGTTCAAACATTTTAATGTACTTGGGACGGCTGGAGAATGTTTTGAGAGGGGGTTCAAACATTTTAACGTACTTGGGACGGGTGTAGAAAGTTGTGAGAGGGTGCTCAAACAATTTAACGTTCTTGGGACAGGTGGAGGAAGTTTTGAGAGGGTGTTCAAACATTTCAACGCACTTGGGACGGGTGTAGAAAGTTTTGAGATGTTGTCAAACATTTCAACGCACTTGGGACGGGTGGAAAAAGTTTTGAGAGGGTGTTCAAACATTTTACAGTACTTGCGACGGGTGGAGAAAGTGTTGTGAGGGTGTTCAAATACTTTCACCTACTGGAGACGGGTGGAGAAAGTTTGGAGAGGGTGTTCAAACATTTAAACGCATTTGGGACGTGGGGAGAAAGTTTTGAGGGAATGTTCAAACATTTTAACGCTCTATGGACGGGTGGAGAAAGATTTGAGAGTTTGTTCATACATTTTAATGTGCTTGGGATGGGTGGAGATATTTTTGAGAGGGTGTTCAAACATTTTAATGTAATTGGGACGGCGAGCTATTTTTGAGAGGGTGTTCGAAACATTTTAATGTTATTCGGACGGGTGGAGATATTTTTGAGATGGTGTTCTAACATTTTAATGTAATTGGGAAGGGTGGAGAAATTTTTGAGAGGGTGTTCGAAACATTTTAGCGTAATTGGGACGGGTGGAGAAGTTTTGAGTGGCAGCTCAAACTTTTTACCGTATTCGGGCGCGGGTAGAAAGTTTTCCGTGGGGTGTTCAAACATTTGAATGTACTTGGGACGGCTGGAGAATGCTTTGAGAGGGGGTTCAAACATTTTAATGTACTTGGGACGGCTTCAGAATGTTTTGAGAGGGGGTTCAAACATTTTAATGTACTTGGGACGGGTGTAGAAAGTTGTGAGAAGGTGTTCAAACAATTTAACGTTCTTGGGACAGGTGGAGGAAGTTTTGAGAGGGTGTTCAAACATTTTAACGTACTTGGGACGGTCGGAGAAAGTTTTGAGTGGGGGTTCAAATATTTCAACGTTCTGTGGACGGGTGGGGACAGTTTTAAAGGGTGTTCAAACATTTTACCGTACCTGGGACGAATGGAGAACGTTTTGACAGGGGGATAAAACATTTTAACATTCCTGGGACGGGTGTAGAAAGTTTTGAGAGGGTGTTCAAACATTTCAACGCACTTGGGACGGGTGGAAAGAGTTTTCAGAGGGTGAGAAAACATTGTAACGTACTTGGGACGGGTGGAGAAAGTTTTGAGTGGGGGCTCAAACATTTTAACGTATTTGGGACGGGTGGAGAACGTATTGAGTGGGTGTTCAAACATTTTAACGTACTCGGGACCGGTGGAGAAAGTTTTGAGTGGGTGAGCAAACATTTAAACGTTCTTGGGACGGGTGTAGAAAGTTTTGAGAGGGTGTTCAAACATTTTAATGTACTTGGGACGAGTGTAGAAAGTTTTGAGAGGGTGATCAAACATTTTAACGTTCTTAGGACAGGTGGAGAAAGTATTGAGAGTGTGTTCAAACATTTTAACATACTTGGGACGAGTAGACAAAGGTTTGAGAGGGTGTTCAAACCTTTTAACATACTTGGGACGGGTGGAGTACGTTTTGAGAGGGTGATCAAACATTTTAATGTAATCGTGACGGGCGGAGAAAGTATTGCGTGTGTGTTCAAACATTTTAACGTACTTGGGACGGGTGGAGAAAGATTTGTGAGGTGGTTCAAACATTTTAGTGCGCTTGGGATGGGTGGAGAAAGTTTTGAGAGTGTGATCAAACATTTTAACCTACTTGGGACGGCTGGAGAAAGATTTGAGTGGGGGTTAAAACATTTTACTTAATTGTGACGGGTGGAGAAATTACTGAGTTGGGGTTTTAACATTTTAACGTTCTTGGGAGGGTTGGAGAAAGTTTTGAGTGGGTGTTCAAACATTGTAATGTACTTGGGACGGGTAGAGACGGTTTTGAGAGGCTGTTCAAACATTTTAACATACTTGGGACGGGTGGAGAAAGTTTTGAGTGGGGGTTCAATCATTTTAACGTATTTTGGACGTGTGGGGACAGTTTTAGAGGGTCTTCAAACATTTTAACGTACGGGACGAATGGAGAACGTTTTGAGAGGGGTATAAAATATTTTAACATTCTTGGGTCGGATGTAGAAAGTTTTGAGAGGGTGTTCAAACATTTCAACGCACGTGGGACGGGTGGAAAAAGTTTTGAGAGGGTGTTAAAACATTTTAACGTAATTGGGACGGGTGGAGTTATTTTTGAGAGGGTGTTCGAAATATTTTAATGTACTTGGGACGGGTGGAGAAGGTTTTGAGAGGGTGTTCAAACATTTTAACATTCTTAGGACGGGTGTAGAAAGTTTTGAGAGGGTTTTCAATCATTTCAACGCACTTGGGACGGGTGTAGAAAGTTTTGAGAGGGTTTTCAAACATTTCAACGCACTTGGGACGGGTGTAGAAAGTTTTGAGAGGGTTTTCAAACATTTCAACGCACTTGGGACGGGTGGAGAAAGTTTTCAGAGGGTGTTCAAACATTGTAACGTACTCGGGACGGGTGTAGAAAGTTTTGAGCGGGTCTCAAAAATTTTAATGTACTTGGGATGGGTGGAGAAAGAGTTGAGAGGGTGTTCAAACATTTCAACGCACTTGGGACGGGTGTAGAAAGTTTTGAGATGTTGTCAAACATTTCAACGCACTTGGGACGGGTGGAAAAAGTTTTGAGAGGGTGTTCAAACATTTTAATGTAATTGGGAAGGGTGGAGATATTTTTGAGAGGGTGTTCGAAACATTTTAGCGTAATTGGGACGGGTGGAGAAGTTTTGAGTGGCAGCTCAAACTTTTTACCGTATTCGGGCGCGGGTAGAAAGTTTTCCGTGGGGTGTTCAAACATTTGAATGTACTTGGGACGGCTGGAGAATGCTTTGAGAGGGGGTTCAAACATTTTAATGTACTTGGGACGGCTGCAGAATGTTTTGAGAGGGGGTTCAAACATTTTAATGTACTTGGGACGGGTGTAGAAAGTTGTGAGAAGGTGTTCAAACAATTTAACGTTCTTGGGACAGGTGGAGGAAGTTTTGAGAGGGTGTTCAAACATTTTAACGTACTTGGGACGGTCGGAGAAAGTTTTGAGTGGGGGTTCAAATATTTCAACGTTCTGTGGACGGGTGGGGACAGTTTTAAAGGGTGTTCAAACATTTTACCGTACCTGGGACGAATGGAGAACGTTTTGACAGGGGGATAAAACATTTTAACATTCCTGGGACGGGTGTAGAAAGTTTTGAGAGGGTGTTCAAACATTTCAACGCACTTGGGACGGGTGGAAAGAGTTTTCAGAGGGTGAGAAAACATTGTAACGTACTTGGGACGGGTGGAGAAAGTTTTGAGTGGGGGCTCAAACATTTTAACGTATTTGGGACGGGTGGAGAACGTATTGAGTGGGTGTTCAAACATTTTAACGTACTCGGGACCGGTGGAGAAAGTTTTGAGTGGGTGAGCAAACATTTAAACGTTCTTGGGACGGGTGTAGAAAGTTTTGAGAGGGTGTTCAAACATTTTAATGTACTTGGGACGAGTGTAGAAAGTTTTGAGAGGGTGATCAAACATTTTAACGTTCTTAGGACAGGTGGAGAAAGTATTGAGAGTGTGTTCAAACATTTTAACATACTTGGGACGAGTAGACAAAGGTTTGAGAGGGTGTTCAAACCTTTTAACATACTTGGGACGGGTGGAGTACGTTTTGAGAGGGTGATCAAACATTTTAATGTAATCGTGACGGGCGGAGAAAGTATTGCGTGTGTGTTCAAACATTTTAACGTACTTGGGACGGGTGGAGAAAGATTTGTGAGGTGGTTCAAACATTTTAGTGCGCTTGGGATGGGTGGAGAAAGTTTTGAGAGTGTGCTCAAACATTTTAACCTACTTGGGACGGCTGGAGAAAGATTTGAGTGGGGGTTAAAACATTTTACTTAATTGTGACGGGTGGAGAAATTACTGAGTTGGGGTTTTAACATTTTAACGTTCTTGGGAGGGTTGGAGAAAGTTTTGTGTGGGTGTTCAAACATTTTAATGTACTTGGGACGGGTGGAGAAGGTTTTGAGAGGCTGTTCAAACATTTTAACATACTTGGGACGGGCGGAGAAAGTTTTGAGTGGGGGTTCAATCATTTTAACGTATTTTGGACGTGTGGGGACAGTTTTAGAGGGTCTTCAAACATTTTAACGTACGGGACGAATGGAGAACGTTTTGAGAGGGGGATAAAATATTTTAACATTCTTGGGTCGGATGTAGAAAGTTTTGAGAGGGTGTTCAAACATTTCAACGCACGTGGGACGGGTGGAAAAAGTTTTGAGAGGGTGTTAAAACATTTTAACGTAATTGGGACGGGTGGAGTTATTTTTGAGAGGGTGTTCGAAATATTTTAATGTACTTGGGACGGGTGGAGAAGGGTTTGAGAGGGTGTTCAAACATTTTAACATTCTTAGGACGGGTGTAGAAAGTTTTGAGAGGGTTTTCAATCATTTCAACGCACTTGGGACGGGTGTAGAAAGTTTTGAGAGGGTTTTCAAACATTTCAACGCACTTGGGACGGGTGTAGAAAGTTTTGAGAGGGTTTTCAAACATTTCAACGCACTTGGGACGGGTGGAAAAAGTTTTCAGAGGGTGTTCAAACATTTTAACGTACTCGGGACGGGTGGAGAAGTTTTGAGTGGCAGCTCAAACTTTTTACCGTATTCGGGCGCGGGTAGAAAGTTTTCCGTGGGGTGTTCAAACATTTTAATGTACTTGGGACGGCTGGAGAATGCTTTGAGATGGTGTTCAAACATTTTAATGTGATTGGGAAGGGTGGAGATATTTTTGAGAGGGTGTTCGAAAAATTTTAATGTTATTGGGACGGGTGGAGATATTTTTGAGATGGTGTTCAAACATTTTAATGTAATTGGGACGGGTGGATATATTTTTGAGATGGTGTTCTAACATTTTAATGTAATTGGGAAGGGTGGAGATATTTTTGAGAGGGTGTTCGAAACATTTTAGCGTAATTGGGACGGGTGGAGAAGTTTTGAGTGGCAGCTCAAACTTTTTACCGTATTCGGGCACGGGTAGAAAGTTTTCCGTGGGGTGTTCAAACATTTTAATGTACTTGGGACGGCTGGAGAAAGTTTTGAGAGGGGGTTCAAACATTTGAACGTTCTTTGCACGGGTGGGGACAGTTTTACAGTGTGTTCAAAGATTTTAACGTACTTGGGACGAATGGAGAACGTTTTGAGAGGGGGATAAAACATTTAAACGTTCTTGGGACGGGTGTAGAAAGTTTTGAGATGTTGTCAAACATTTCAACGCACTTGGGACGGGTGGAAAAAGTTTTGAGAGGGTGTTCAAACATTTTACCGTACTTGGGACGGGTGGAGAAAGTGTTGAGAGTGTGTTCAAATACTTTCACCTACTGGAGACGGGTGGAGAAAGTTTGGAGAGGGTGTTCAAACATTTAAACGCATTTGGGACGTGGGGAGAAAGTTTTGAGGGAATGTTCATACATTTTAACGCTCTATGGACGGGTGGAGAAAGATTTGAGAGTTTTTTCATACATTTTAATGTGCTTGGGACGGGTGGAGATATTTTTGAGAGGGTGTTCGAAACATTTTAATATTATTGGGACGGGTGGAGATATTTTTGAGATGGTGTTCAAACATTTTAATGTAATTGGGAAGGGTGGAGATAATTTTTGAGAGGGTGTTCGAAACATTTTAGCGTAATTGGGACGGGTGGAGAAGTTTTGAGTGGCAGCTCAAACTTTTTACCGTATTCGGGCGCGGGTGGAAAGTTTTCCGTGGGGTGTTCAAACATTTTAATGTACTTGGGACGGCTGGAGAATGCTTTGAGAGGGGGTTCAAACATTTTAATGTACTTGGGACGGCTGGAGAAAGTTTTGAGTGAGGGTTCAAACATTTGAACGTTCTTTGGACGGGTGGGGACAGTTTTAGAGGGTGTTCAAACATTTTAACGTACTTGGGACGAATGGAGAACGTTTTGAGAGGGGGATAAAACATTTAAACGTTCTTGGGACGGGTGTAGAAAGTTTTGAGATGTAGTCAAACATTTCAACGCACTTGGGACGGGTGGAAAAAGTTTTGAGAGGGTGTTCAAACATTTTAATGTAATTGGGAAGGGTGGAGATATTTTTGAGAGGGTGTTCGAAACATTTTAGCGTAATTGGGACGGGTGGAGAAGTTTTGAGTGGCAGCTCAAACTTTTTACCGTATTCGGGCGCGGGTGGAAAGTTTTCCGTGGGGTGTTCAAACATTTTAATGTACTTGGGACGGCTGGAGAATGCTTTGAGAGGGGGTTCAAACATTTTAATGTACTTGGGACGGCTGGAGAATGTTTTGAGAGGGGGTTCAAACATTTTAACGTACTTGGGACGGGTGTAGAAAGTTGTGAGAGGGTGCTCAAACAATTTAACGTTCTTGGGACAGGTGGAGGAAGTTTTGAGAGGGTGTTCAAACATTTCAACGCACTTGGGACGGGTGTAGAAAGTTTTGAGATGTTGTCAAACATTTCAACGCACTTGGGACGGGTGGAAAAAGTTTTGAGAGGGTGTTCAAACATTTTACAGTACTTGCGACGGGTGGAGAAAGTGTTGTGAGGGTGTTCAAATACTTTCACCTACTGGAGACGGGTGGAGAAAGTTTGGAGAGGGTGTTCAAACATTTAAACGCATTTGGGACGTGGGGAGAAAGTTTTGAGGGAATGTTCAAACATTTTAACGCTCTATGTACGGGTGGAGAAAGATTTGAGAGTTTGTTCATACATTTTAATGTGCTTGGGATGGGTGGAGATATTTTTGAGAGGGTGTTCAAACATTTTAATGTAATTGGGACGGCTGGAGCTATTTTTGAGAGGGTGTTCGAAACATTTTAATGTTATTCGGACGGGTGGAGATATTTTTGAGATGGTGTTCTAACATTTTAATGTAATTGGAAAGGGTGGAGAAATTTTTGAGAGTGTGTTCGAAACATTTTAGCGTAATTGGGACGGGTGGAGAAGTTTTGAGTGGCAGCTCAAACTTTTTACCGTATTCGGGCGCGGGTAGAAAGTTTTCCGTGGGGTGTTCAAACATTTTAATGTACTTGGGACGGCTGGAGAATGCTTTGAGAGGGGGTTCAAACATTTTAATGTACTTGGGACGGCTGCAGAATGTTTTGAGAGGGGGTTCAAACATTTTAATGTACTTGGGACGGGTGTAGAAAGTTGTGAGAAGGTGTTCAAACAATTTAACGTTCTTGGGACAGGTGGAGGAAGTTTTGAGAGGGTGTTCAAACATTTTAACGTACTTGGGACGGTCGGAGAAAGTTTTGAGTGGGGGTTCAAATATTTCAACGTTCTGTGGACGGGTGGGGACAGTTTTAAAGGGTGTTCAAACATTTTACCGTACCTGGGACGAATGGAGAACGTTTTGACAGGGGGATAAAACATTTTAACATTCCTGGGACGGGTGTAGAAAGTTTTGAGAGGGTGTTCAAACATTTCAACGCACTTGGGACGGGTGGAAAGAGTTTTCAGAGGGTGAGAAAACATTGTAACGTACTTGGGACGGGTGGAGAAAGTTTTGAGTGTGGGCTCAAACATTTTAACGTATTTGGGACGGGTGGAGAACGTATTGAGTGGGTGTTCAAACATTTTAACGTACTCGGGACCGGTGGAGAAAGTTTTGAGTGGGTGAGCAAACATTTAAACGTTCTTGGGACGGGTGTAGAAAGTTTTGAGAGGGTGTTCAAACATTTTAATGTACTTGGGACGAGTGTAGAAAGTTTTGAGAGGGTGATCAAACATTTTAACGTTCTTAGGACAGGTGGAGAAAGTATTGAGAGTGTGTTCAAACATTTTAACATACTTGGGACGAGTAGACAAAGGTTTGAGAGGGTGTTCAAACCTTTTAACATACTTGGGACGGGTGGAGTACGTTTTGAGAGGGTGATCAAACATTTTAATGTAATCGTGACGGGCGGAGAAAGTATTGCGTGTGTGTTCAAACATTTTAACGTACTTGGGACGGGTGGAGAAAGATTTGTGAGGTGGTTCAAACATTTTAGTGCGCTTGGGATGGGTGGAGAAAGTTTTGAGAGTGTGATCAAACATTTTAACCTACTTGGGACGGCTGGAGAAAGATTTGAGTGGGGGTTAAAACATTTTACTTAATTGTGACGGGTGGAGAAATTACTGAGTTGGGGTTTTAACATTTTAACGTTCTTGGGAGGGTTGGAGAAAGTTTTGAGTGGGTGTTCAAACATTGTAATGTACTTGGGACGGGTGGAGACGGTTTTGAGAGGCTGTTCAAACATTTTAACATACTTGGGACGGGTGGAGAAAGTTTTGAGTGGGGGTTCAATCATTGTAACGTATTTTGGACGTGTGGGGACAGTTTTAGAGGGTCTTCAAACATTTTAACGTACGGGACGAATGGAGAACGTTTTGAGAGGGGGATAAAATATTTTAACATTCTTGGGTCGGATGTAGAAAGTTTTGAGAGGGTGTTCAAACATTTCAACGCACGTGGGACGGGTGGAAAAAGTTTTGAGAGGGTGTTAAAACATTTTAACGTAATTGGGACGGGTGGAGTTATTTTTGAGAGGGTGTTCGAAATATTTTAATGTACTTGGGACGGGTGGAGAAGGTTTTGAGAGGGTGTTCAAACATTTTAACATTCTTAGGACGGGTGTAGAAAGTTTTGAGAGGGTTTTCAATCATTTCAACGCACTTGGGACGGGTGTAGAAAGTTTTGAGAGGGTTTTCAAACATTTCAACGCACTTGGGACGGGTGTAGAAAGTTTTGAGAGGGTTTTCAAACATTTCAACGCACTTGGGACGGGTGGAAAAAGTTTTCAGAGGGTGTTCAAACATTGTAACGTACTCGGGACGGGTGTAGAAAGTTTTGAGCGGGTCTCAAAAATTTTAATGTACTTGGGATGGGTGGAGAAAGAGTTGAGAGGGGGTTCAAACATTTTAACATTCTTGGGACGGATGTAGAAAGTTTTGAGATGGTGTTCAAACATTTCAACGCACGTGGGACGGGTGGAAAAAGTTTTGAGAGGGTGTTAAAACATCTTAATGTAATTGTGACGGGTGGAGTTATTTTTGAGAGGGTGTTCGAAATATTTTAATGTACTTGGGACGGGTGGAGAAGGTATTGAGAGGGTGTTCAAACATTTTAACATTCAGGATGGGTGTAGAAAGTTTTGAGAGGGTTTTCAAACATTTCAACGCACTTGGGACGGGTGGAAAAAGTTTTCAGAGGGTGTTCAAACATTTTAACGTACTCGGGAAGGGTGTAGAAAGTTTTGAGAGGGTCTCAAACATTTTAATGTACTTGGGACGGGTGGAGAATGTTTTGAGAGGGTTAGCAAACAATTTAACGTTCTTGTGACAGCTGGAGAAAGTTTTGAGAGGGTGTTCAAACATTTTAACGTTCTTCGGACGGGTGGGGACAGTTTTAGAGGGTTTTCAAGCATTTTAACGTACATGGGACGAATGGGGAACGTTTTGACAGGGGGATAAAACATTTTAAAATTCTTGGGATGGGTGGAGAAAGTTTTGAGAGGGTGTTCAAACATTTTAACATTCTTGGGACGGGTGGAGAAAGTTTTGAGAGGGTAT
This sequence comes from Hypanus sabinus, assembly GCF_030144855.1. Taxonomy (NCBI): domain Eukaryota; kingdom Metazoa; phylum Chordata; class Chondrichthyes; order Myliobatiformes; family Dasyatidae; genus Hypanus; species Hypanus sabinus. The sequence continues at coordinate 401,203 of NW_026781014.1, forward strand.
TCAAACATTTTAACGCATTTGGGGCGGGGGCAGAAAGTTTTGAGGGGGTGTTCAAACATTTTAACGCTCTATGGACTGGTGGAGAAATATTTGAGAGTTTGTTCATACATTTTAATGTGCTTGGGATCGGTGGAGATATTTTTGAGAGGATGTTTGAAACATTTTAACGTAATTGGGATGGGTGGAGAAGATTTGAGTGGCAGTTCAAACTTTTTACCGTATTGGGACGCGGGTAGAAAGATTTCCGTGGGGTGTTCAAACATTTTAATGTACTTGGGACGGCTGGAGAATGCTTTGAGAGGGGGTTCAAACATTTTAATGTACTTGGGACGGCTGGAGAATGTTTTGAGAGGGGGTTCAAACATTTTAACGTACTCGGGACGGGTGTAGAAAGTTTTGAGAGGGTCTCAAACATTTCAACGCACATGGGACGGGTGGAGAATGTTTTGAGTGGGGGCTCAAACATTTTAACGTAATTGGGACGGGTGGAGAACGTATTGAGTGGGTGTTCAAACATTTTAACGTACTCGGGACCGGTGGAGAAAGTTTTGAGTGGGTGTGCAAACATTTAAACGTTCTTGGGACGGGTGTAGAAAGTTTTGCGAGGGTGTTCAAACATTTTAATGTACTAGCGACGGGTGTAGAAAGTTTCGAGTGGGTGTCAAACATTTTACCGTACTTGGGACGGGTGGAGAAAGTGTTGAGAGGGTGTTCAAATATTTTCACCTACTGGAGACGGGTGGAGAAACTTTTGAGAGGGTGTTCAAACAATTGAACGCATTTGGGACGGGGGGCGAAAGTTTTGAGGGGGTGTTCAATCATTTTAATGTACTTGGGACGGTTGGAGAAAGTTTTGAGTGGGTGTTCATACATTTTACCGTACTTGGGACGTGTGGAGAAAGTGTTGAGAGGGTGTTCAAATATTTTCACCTGCTGGAGACGTGTGGAGAAGGTTTTGAGAGGGTGTTCAAACACCTTATCGCTCTATGGACGGGTGGAGAAATATTTGAGAGTTTGTTCATACATTTTAAAGTGCTTGGGATCGGTGGAGATATTTTTGAGAGGGTGTTCAAACATTTTAACGTAATTGGGAAGGGTGGAGATATTTTTGAGAGGGTGTTCGAAACATTTTAGCGTAATTGGGACGGGTGGAGAAGTTTTCAGTGGCAGCTCAAACTTTTTACCGTATTCGGACGCGGGTGGAAAGTTTTCCGTGGGGTGTTCAAACATTTTAATGTACTTGGGACGGGTGGAGAATGTTTTGAGAGGGTGATCAAACAATTTAACGTTCTTGGGACAGCTGGAGAAAGTTTTGAGTGGGTGTTCAAATATTTTAATGTACTTGGGACGGTTGGAGAAAGTTTTGAGTGGGTGTTCAAACATTTTAACATACTTGGGACGGGTGGAGAAAGATTTCTGAGTGGGGTGTTATACATTTTAACGTAATTGGGACTGTTGGAGAAAGTTTTGAGTGGGTGGTCAAATATTTTAATGTACTTGGGACTGGAGGAGAAAGATTTGAGAGGGTGTTCAAACATTTTAACGTACATGGGACCGGTGGGGAGAGTTTTGACAGGGTGATCAAACATTTTAACGTTCTTGTGACGGGGGTTGAAAGTTTTGAGAGGGTGTTCAAACATTCTAACGCACTTTGGATGGCTGGAGAAAGTTTTGAGTGAAGGATAAAACATTTTAACTTACTTGGGACGGGTGGAGAAAGTTCTGAGTGTGGTTTTATACATTTTAACGTATTTCGGACTGATGGAGACAGTTTTGTGTGGGTGTTCAAACATTTTAACCTACTTGGGACGGGTGGAGACCGTTTGGAGAGGGGGATAAAACATTTTAACATTGCTGGGACCGGGGTAGAAAGTTCTGAGTTAGGTGTTCAAACATTTTTACGTACTGGTGGCGGGTGGAGAAAGATATGAGTAGCGGTTAAAACATTTTAACTTACTTGGGACGGGTGGAGAAAGTACTGAGTCGGGGTTTAAACATTTTAACGTTCTTGGGACGGTTGGAGAAAGTTTTGAGTGGGTGTTCAAACATTTTGATGTACTTGGGAGGGGTGGAGAAGGTTTTGAGAGGGTGTTCAAACATTTTGATGTACTTGGGACGAGTGTAGAAAGTTTTGAGAGGGTGATCAAACATTTTAACGTTCTTAGGACAGGTGGAGAAAGTATTGAGAGTGTGTTCAAACATTTTAACATACTTGGGACGGGTAGACAAAGGTTTGAGAGGGTGTTCAAACCTTTTAACATACTTGGGACGGGTGGAGTACGTTTTGAGAGGGAGATCAAACATTTTAATGTAATCGTGACGGGCGGAGAAAGTATTGCGTGTGTGTTCAAACATTTTAACGTACTTGGGACGGGTGGAGAAAGATTTGAGTGGGGGATAAAACATTTTAACTTACTTGGGACGGGTCGAGAATGTTTTGATAGGGTGATCAAACAATTTAACGTTCTTGGGACAGCTGGAGAAAGTTTTGAGTGGGTGTTCAAATATTTTAATATACTTGGGACGGTTGGAGAAAGTTTTGAGTGGGTGTTCAAACATTTTAACATACTTGGGACGGGTGGAGAAAGATTTCTGAGTGGGGTGTTATACATTTTAACGTAATTGGGACTGTTGGAGAAAGTTTTGAGTGGGTGGTCAAACATTTTAATGTACTTGGGACTGGAGGAGAAAGATTTGAGAGGGTGTTCAAACATTTTAACGTACATGGGACCGGTGGGGAGAGTTTTGACAGGGTGATCAAACATTTTAACGTTCTTGTGACGGGGGTTGAAAGTTTTGAGAGGGTGTTCAAACATTCTAACGCACTTTGGATGGCTGGAGAAAGTTTTGAGTGGGGGATAAAACATTTTAACTTACTTGGGACGTGTGGAGAAAGTTCTGAGTGGGGTTTTATACATTTTAACGTATTTCGGACTGATGGAGACAGTTTTGTGTGGGTGTTCAAACATTTTAACCTACTTGGGACGGGTGGAGACCGTTTGGAGAGGGGGATAAAACATTTTAACATTGCTGGGACCGGGGTAGAAAGTTCTGAGTTGGGTGTTCAAACATTTTTACGTACTGGTGGCGGGTGGAGAAAGTTATGAGTAGCGGTTAAAACCTTTTAACTTACTTGGGACGGGTGGAGAAAGTACTGAGTCGGGGTTTAAACATTTTAACGTTCTTGGGACGGTTGGAGAAAGTTTTGAGTGGGTGTTCAAACATTTTGATGTACTTGGGACGGGTGGAGAAGGTTTTGAGAGGGTGTTCAAACATTTTGATGTACTTGGGACGAGTGTAGAAAGTTTTGAGAGGGTGATCAAACATTTTAACGTTCTTAGGACAGGTGGAGAAAGTATTGAGAGTGTGTTCAAACATTTTAACATACTTGGGACGGGTAGACAAAGGTTTGAGAGGGTGTTCAAACCTTTTAACATACTTGGGACGGGTGGAGTACGTTTTGAGAGGGTGATCAAACATTTTAATGTAATCGTGACGGGCGGAGAAAGTATTGCGTGTGTGTTCAAACATTTTAACGTACTTGGGACGGGTGGAGAAAGATTTGTGAGGTGGTTCAAACATTTTAGTGCGCTTGGGATGGGTGGAGAAAGTTCTGAGAGTGTGATCAAACATTTTAACCTACTTGGGACGGTTGGAGAAAGATTTGAGTGGGGGTTAAAACATTTTGATGTACTTGGGACGGGTGGAGAAGGTTTTGAGAGGGTGTTCAAACATTTTGATGAACTTGGGACGAGTGTAGAAAGTTTTGAGAGGGTGATCAAACATTTTAACGTTCTTAGGACAGGTGGAGAAAGTATTGAGAGTGTGTTCAAACATTTTAACATACTTGGGACGGGTAGACAAAGGTTTGAGAGGGTGTTCAAACCTTTTAACATACTTGGGACGGGTGGAGTACGTTTTGAGAGGGAGATCAAACATTTTAATGTAATCGTGACGGGCGGAGAAAGTATTGCGTGTGTGTTCAAACATTTTAACGTACTTGGGACGGGTGGAGAAAGATTTGAGTGGGGGATAAAACATTTTAACTTACTTGGGACGGGTCGAGAAAGTTCTGAGTGGGGTTTTATACATTTTACCGTATTTCGGACTGATGGAGACAGTTTTGTGTGTGTGTTCAAACATTTTAACCTACTTGGGACGGGTGGAGACCGTTTGGAGAGGGGGATAAAACATTTTAACATTGCTGGGACCGGGGTAGAAAGTTCTGAGTTGGGTGTTCAAACATTTTTACGTACTGGTGGCGGGTGGACAAGGATATGAGTAGCGGTTAAAACATTTTAACTTACTTGGGACGGGTGGAGAAAGTACTGAGTCGGGGTTTAAACATTTTAACGTTCTTGGGACGGTTGGAGAAAGTTTTGAGTGGGTGTTCAAACATTTTGATGTACTTGGGACGGGTGGAGAAGGTTTTGAGAGGGTGTTCAAACATTTTGATGAACTTGGGACGAGTGTAGAAAGTTTTGAGAGGGTGATCAAACATTTTAACGTTCTTAGGACAGGTGGAGAAAGTATTGAGAGTGTGGTCAAACATTTTAACATACTTGGGACGGGTAGACAAAGGTTTGAGAGGGTGTTCAAACCTTTTAACATACTTGGGACGGGTGGAGTACGTTTTGAGAGGGAGATCAAACATTTTAATGTAATCGTGACGGGCGGAGAATGTATTGCGTGTGTGTTCAAACATTTTAACGTACTTGGGACGGGTGGAGAAAGATTTGAGTGGGGGATAAAACATTTTAACTTACTTGGGACGGGTCGAGAAAGTTCTGAGTGGGGTTTTATACATTTTACCGTATTTCGGACTGATGGAGACAGTTTTGTGTGTGTGTTCAAACATTTTAACCTACTTGGGACGGGTGGAGACCGTTTGGAGAGGGGGATAAAACATTTTAACATTCCTGGGACCGGGGTAGAAAGTTCTGAGTTGGGTGTTCAAACGTTTTTACGTACTGGTGGCGGGTGGAGAAAGATATGAGTAGCGGTTAAAACCTTTTAACTTACTTGGGACGGGTGGAGAAAGTACTGAGTCGGGGTTTAAACATTTTAACGTTCTTGGGACGGTGGGAGAAAGTTTTGAGTGGGTGTTCAAACATTTTGATGTACTTGGGACGGGTGGAGAAGGTTTTGAGAGGGTGTTCAAACATTTTGATGTACTTGGGACGAGTGTAGAAAGTTTTGAGAGTGTGATCAAACATTTTAACGTTCTTAGGACAGGTGGAGAAAGTATTGAGAGTGTGTTCAAACATTTTAACATACTTGGGACGGGTAGACAAAGGTTTGAGAGGGTGTTCAAACCTTTTAACATACTTGGGACGGGTGGAGTACGTTTTGAGAGGGTGATCAAACATTTTAATATAATCGTGACGGGCGGAGAAAGTATTGCGTGTGTGTTCAAACATTTTAACGTACTTGGGACGGGTTGAGAAAGAGTTGTGAGGTGGTTCAAACATTTTAGTGCGCTTGGGATGGGTGGAGAAAGTTTTGAGAGTGTGATCAAACATTTTAACCTACTTGGGACGGCTGGAGAAAGATTTGAGTGGTGGTTAAAACATTTTAACTTAATTGTGACGGGTGGAGAAATTACTGAGTTGGGTTTAAACATTTTAACGTTCTTGGGAGGGTTGGAGAAAGTTTTGAGTGGGTGTTCAAATATTTTAATGTACTTGGGACGTGTGGAGAAGGTTTTGAGAGGCTGTTCAAACATTTTAACATACTTGGGACGGGCGGAGAATGTTTTGAGTGGGGGTTCAATCATTTTAACGTATTTTGGACGTGTGGGGACAGTTTTACAGGGTGTTCAAACATTTTAACGTACGGGACGAATGGAGAACGTTTTGAGAGGGGGATAAAACATTTTAACATTCTTGGGACGGATGTAGAAAGTTTTGAGAGGGTGTTCAAACATTTCAACGCACGTGGGACGGGTGGAAAAAGTTTTGAGAGGGTGTTAAAACATTTTACTGTAATTGGGACGGGTGAAGTTATTTTTGAGAGGGTGTTCGAAATATTTTAATGTACTTGGGACGGGTGGAGAAGGTTTTGAGAGGGTCTTCAAACATTTTAACATTCAGGACGGGTGTAGAAAGTTTCGAGAGGGTTTTCAAACATTTCAACGTTCTTTGGACGGGTGGAAAAAGTTTTCAGAGGGTGTTCAAACATTTTAACGTACTCGGGACGGGTGGAGAAGTTCTGAGTGGCAGTTCAAACTTTTTACCGTATTGGGACGCGGGTAGAAAGTTTTCCGTGGGTTGTCCAAACATTTTAATGTACTTGGGACGGCTGGAGAATGCTTTGAGAGGGGTTTCAAACATTTTAATGTACTTGGGACGGCTGGAGAAAGTTTTGATTGGGGGTTCAAACATTTGAACGTTCTTTGGACGGGTGGTGACAGATTTAGAGGGTGTCCAAACATTTTAACGTACTTGGAACGAATGGAGAACGTTTTGAGAGGGGGATAAAACATTTCAACGCACTTGGGACGGTTGGAAAAAGTTTTGAGAGGGTGTTCAAACATTTTACCGTACTTGGGACGGGTGGGGAAAGTGTTGAGAGGGTGTTCAAATACTTTCACCTATTGGAGACGGGTGGAGAAAGTTTGGAGAGGGTGTTCAAACATTTAAACGCATTTGGGACGGGGGGAGAAAGTTTTGAGGGGGTGTTCAAACATTTTAACGCTCTATGGACTGGTGGAAAAATATTTGAGAGTTTGTTCATACATTTTAATGTGCTTGGGATCGGTGGAGATATTTTTGAGAGGATGTTCGAAACATTTTAACGTAATTGGGACGCGTGGAGAAGATTTGAGTGGCAGTTCAAACTTTTTACCGTATTGGGGCGCGGGTAGAAAGTTTTCCGTGGGGTGTTGAAACATTTTAATGTACTTGGGACGGATGGAGAATGCTTTGAGAGGGGGTTCAAACATTTTAATGTACTTGGGACTGCTGGAGAATGTTTTGAGAGGGTGTTCAAACATTTTAATGTACTTGGGACGGTTGTAGAAAGTTTTGAGTGGGTGTTCAAACATTTTAACATACTCGGGACGGGTGGAGAAAGATTTCTGAGTGGGGTGTGATACATTTTAACGTAATTGGGACTGTTGGAGTTATTTTTGAGAGGGTGTTCGAACATTTTAACGTACATGGGACCGGTGGGGAGAGTTTTGACAGGGTGATCAAACATTTTAACGTTCTTGTGACGGGGGTAGAAAGTTTTGAGAGGGTGTTCAAACATTCTAACGCACTTTGGACGGCAGGAGAAAGTTTTGAGTGGGGGATAAAACATTTTAACTTACTTGGGACGGGTGGAGAAAGTTCTGAGTGGGGCTTTATACATTTTAACGTATTTCGGACTGATGGAGACAGTTTTGTGTGGGTGTTCAAACATTTTAACCTACTTGGGACGGGTGGAGACCGTTTGGAGAGGGGGATAAAACATTTTAACATTCCTGAGACCGGGGTAGAAAGTTCTGAGTTGGGTGTTCAAACATTTTTACGTACTGGTGGCGGGTGGAGAAAGTTATGAGTAGCGGTTAAAACATTTTAACTTACTTGGGACGGGTGGAGAAAGTACTGAGTCGGGGTTTAAACATTTTAACGTTCTTGGGACGGTTGGAGAAATTTTTGAGTGGGTGTTCAAACATTATGATGTACTCGGGACGGGTGGAGAAAGTTTTGAGAGGGTGTTCAAACATTTTAAGCATTTGGGACGGGGGGAGAAAGTTTTGAGGGTGTGTTCAAACATTTTAACGCTCTATGGACGGGTGGAGAAATATTTGAGAGTTTGGTCATAAATTTTAATGTGCTTGGGATCGGTGGAGATATTTTTGAGAGGATGTTCGAAACATTTTAACGTAATTGGGACGCGTGGAGAAGATTTGAGTGGCTGTTCAAACTTTTTACCGTATTGGGGCGCGGGTAGAAAGTTTTCCGTGGGGTGTCAAACATTTTAATGTACTTGGGACGGCTGGAGAATGCTTTGAGAGGTGGTTCAAACATTTTAATGTACTTGGGACGGCTGGAGAATGTTTTGAGAGGGTGTTCAAACATTTTAATGTGCTTGGGATGGGTGGAGATATTTTTGAGAGGGTGTTCAAACATTTTAATGTAATTGGGACGGGTGGAGTTATTTTTGAGAGGGTGTTCGAAATATTTTAATGTTATTGGGACGGGTGGAGATATTTTTGAGATGGTGTTCAAACATTTTAATGTAATTGGGAAGGGTGGAGATATTTTTGAGAGGGTGTTCGAAACATTTTAGCGTAATTGGGACGGGTGGAGAAGTTTTGAGTGGCAGCTCAAACTTTTTACCGTATTCGGACGCGGGTAGAAAGTTTTCCGTGGGGTGTTCAAACATTTTAATGTACTTGGGACGGCTGGAGAATGCTTTGAGAGGTGGTTCAAACATTTTAATGTACTTGGGACGGCTGGAGAATGTTTTGAGAGGGTGTTCAAACATTTTAATGTGCTTGGGATGGGTGGAGATATTTTGGAGAGGGTGTTCAAACATTTTAATGTAATTGGGACGGGTGGAGTTATTTTTGAGAGGGTGTTCGAAATATTTTAATGTTATTGGGACGTGGAGATATTTTTGAGATGGTGTTCAAACATTTTAATGTAATTGGGAAGGGTGGAGATATTTTTGAGAGGGTGTTCGAAACATTTTAGCGTAATTGGGACGGGTGGAGAAGTTTTGAGTGGCAGCTCAAACTTTTTACCGTATTCGGACGCGGGTAGAAAGTTTTCCGTGGGGTGTTCAAACATTTTAATGTACTTGGGACGGGTGGAGAATGTTTTGAGAGGCTGATCAAACAATTTAACGTTCTTGTGACAGCTGGAGAAAGTTTTGAGAGGGTGTTCAAACATTTTAACGCATTTGTGACGGGGGGAGAAAGTTTTAGAGGGTGTTCAAATATTTGAACGTACATGGGACGAATGGAGAACGTTTTTACAGGGGGATAAAACATTTTAACATTCTCGGGACGGGTGGAGAAAGTTTTGAGAGGGTGTTCAAATATTTTAACATTCTTGGGACGGGTGGAGAAAGTTCTGAGTGGGGTTTTATACATTTTAACGTATTTCGGACTGATGGAGACAGTTTTGTGTGGGTGTTCAAAAATTCTAACCTACTTGGGACGGGTGGAGACCGTTTGGAGAAGGGGATAAAACATTTTAACATTCCTGAGACCGGGGTAGAAAGTTCTGAGTTGGGTGTTCAAACATTTTTACGTACTGGTGGCGGGTGGAGAAAGTTATGAGTAGCGGTTAAAACATTTTAACTTACTTGGGACGGGTGGAGAAAGTACTGAGTCGGGGTTTAAACATTTTAACGTTCTTGGGACGGTTGGAGAAAGTTTTGAATGGGTGTTCAAAACATTATGATGTACTCGGGACGAGTGGAGAAAGTTTTGAGAGGGTGTTCAAACATTTTAAGCATTTGGGACGGGGGGAGAAAGTTTTGAGGGGGTGTTCAAACATTTTAACGCTCTATGGACGGGTGGAGAAATATTTAAGAGTTTGGTCATAAATTTTAATGTGCTTGGGATCGGTGGAGATATTTTTGAGAGGATGTTCGAAACATTTTAACGTAATTGGGACGCGTGGAGAAGATTTGAGTGGCTGTTCAAACTTTTTACCGTATTGGGGCGCGGGTAGAAAGTTTTCCGTGGGGTGTCAAACATTTTAATGTACTTGGGACGGCTGGAGAATGCTTTGAGAGGTGGTTCAAACATTTTAATGTACTTGGGACGGCTGGAGAATGTTTTGAGAGGGTGTTCAAACATTTTAATGTGCTTGGGATGGGTGGAGATATTTTTGAGAGGGTGTTCAAACATTTTAATGTAATTGGGACGGGTGGAGTTATTTTTGAGAGGGTGTTCGAAACATTTTAATGTTATTGGGACGGGTGGAGATATTTTTGAGATGGTGTTCAAACATTTTAATGTAATTGGGAAGGGTGGAGATATTTTTGAGAGGGTGTTCGAAACATTGTAGCGTAATTGGGACGGGTGGAGAAGTTTTGAGTGGCAGCTCAAACTTTTTACCGTATTCGGACGCGGGTAGAAAGTTTTCCGTGGGGTGTTCAAACATTTTAAGGTACTTGGGACGGGTGGAGAATGTTTTGAGAGGCTGATCAAACAATTTAACGTTCTTGTGACAGCTGGAGAAAGTTGTGAGGGGGTGTTCAAACAATTTAACGTTCTTGGGACAGGTGGAGGAAGTTTTGAGAGGGTGTTCAAACATTTTAACGTACTTGGGACGGTCGGAGAAAGTTTTGAGTGGGGGTTCAAATATTTCAACGTTCTTTGGACGGGTGGGGACAGTTTTAAAGGGTGTTCAAACATTTTACCGTACCTGGGACGAATGGAGAACGTTTTGACAGTGGGATAAAACATTTTAACATTCCTGGGACGGGTGTAGAAAGTTTTGAGAGGGTGTTCAAACATTTTAAGCATTTGGGACGGGGGGAGAAAGTTTTGAGGGGGTGTTCAAACATTTTAACGCTCTATGGACGGGTGGAGAAATATTTGAGAGTTTGGTCATAAATTTTAATGTGCTTGGGATCGGTGGAGATATTTTTGAGAGGATATTCGAAACATTTTAACGTAATTGGGACGGGTGGAGGTAGTTTTGAGAGGGTGTTCAAACATTTTAACGTACTTGGGACGGTCGGAGAACGTTTTGAGAGGGTGTTCAAACATTTTAAGCATTTGGGACGGGGGAGAAAGTTTTGAGGGGGTGTTCGAAACATTTTAACGTAATTGGGACGCGTGGAGAAAGTTTTGAGGGGGTGTTCAAACATTTTAACGCTCTATGGACGGGTGGAGAAATATTTGAGAGTTTGGTCATAAATTTTAATGTGCTTGGGATCGGTGGAGATATTTTTGAGAGGATGTTCGAAACATTTTAACGTAATTGGGACGCGTGGAGAAGATTTGAGTGGCTGTTCAAACTTTTTACCGTATTGGGGCGCGGGTAGAAAGTTTTCCGTGGGGTGTCAAACATTTTAATGTACTTGGGACGGCTGGAGAATGCTTTGAGAGGTGGTTCAAACATTTTAATGTACTTGGGACGGCTGGAGAATGTTTTGAGAGGGTGTTCAAACATTTTAATGTGCTTGGGATGGGTGGAGATATTTTTGAGAGGGTGTTCAAACATTTTAATGTAATTGGGACGGGTGGAGTTATTTTTGAGAGGGTGTTCGAAACATTTTAATGTTATTGGGACGTGGAGATATTTTTGAGATGGTGTTCAAACATTTTAATGTAATTGGGAAGGGTGGAGATATTTTTGAGAGGGTGTTCGAAACATTTTAGCGTAATTGGGACGGGTGGAGAAGTTTTGAGTGGCAGCTCAAACTTTTTACCGTATTCGGACGCGGGTAGAAAGTTTTCCGTGGGGTGTTCAAACATTTTAATGTACTTGGGACGGCTGGAGAATGCTTTGAGAGGTGGTTCAAACATTTTAATGTACTTGGGACGGCTGGAGAATGTTTTGAGAGGGTGTTCAAACATTTTAATGTGCTTGGGATGGGTGGAGATATTTTTGAGAGGGTGTTCAAACATTTTAATGTACTTGGCACGGGTGGAGAAAGTTTTGAGAGGGTGTTCAAACATTCTAACGCACATTGGACGGCTGGAGAAAGTTTTGAGTGGGGGATAAAACATTTTAACTTACTTGGGACGGGTGGAGAAAGTTCTGAGTGGGGTTTTATACATTTTAACGTATTTCGGACTGATGGAGACAGTTTTGTGTGGGTGTTCAAACATTTTAACCTACTTGGGACGGGTGGAGACCGTTTGGAGAGGGGGATAAAACATTTTAACATTCCTGGGACCGGGGTAGAAAGTTCTGAGTTGGGTGTTCAAACATTTTTACGTACTGGTGGCGGGTGGAGAAAGATATGAGTAGCGGTTAAAACCTTTTAACTTACTTGGGACGAGTGGAGAAAGTACTGAGTCGGGGTTTAAACATTTTAACGTTCTTGGGACGGTTGGAGAAAGTTTTGAGTGGGTGTGCAAACATTTTGATGTACTTGGGACGGGTGGAGAAGGTTTTGAGAGGGTGTTCAAACATTTCGATGTACTTGGGACGAGTGTAGAAAGTTTTGAGAGGGTGATCAAACATTTTAACGTTCATAGGACAGGTGGAGAAAGTATTGAGAGTGTGTTCAAACATTTTAACATACTTGGGACGGGTAGACAAAGGTTTGAGAGGGTGTTCAAACCTTTTATCATACTTGGGACGGGTGGAGTACGTTTTGAGAGGGTGATCAAACATTTTAATGTAATCGTGACGGGCGGAGAAAGTATTGCGTGTGTGTTCAAACATTTTAACGTACTTGGGACGGGTGGAGAAAGATTTGTGAGGTGGTTCAAACATTTTAGTGCGCTTGGGATGGGTGGAGAAAGTTTTGAGAGAGTGATCAAACATTTGTACCTACTTGGGACGGCTGGAGAAAGATTTGAGTGGGGGTTAAAACATTTTAACTTAATTGTGACGGGTGGAGAAATTACTGATTTGGGGTTTAAACATTTTAACGTTCTTGGGAGGGTTGGAGAAAGTTTTGAGTGGGTGATAAAAACATTTTAATGTACTTGGGACGGGTGGAGAAGGTTTTGAGAGGGTGTTCAAACATTTTAACATACTTGGGACGGGCGGAGAAAGTTTTGAGAGGGTGTTCAAACATTTTAACATACTTGGGACGGGCGGAGATAGTTTTGAGAGGGTGTTCAAACATTTTAACATACTTGGGACGGGTGGAGAAAGTTTTGAGTGGGGGTTCAATCATTTTAACGTATTTCGGACGTGTGGGGACAGTTTTAGAGGGTCTTCAAACATTTTAACGTACGGGACGAATGGAGAACGTTTTGAGAGGGGGATAAAACATTTTAACATTCTTGGACGGATGTAGAAAGTTTTGAGAGGGTGTTCAAACATTTCAACGCACGTGGGACGGGTGGAAAAGGTTTTGAGAGGGTGTTAAAACATTTTAATGTAATTGGGACGGGTGGAGAAGGTTTTGAGAGGCTTTTCAAACATTTTAACATACTTGGGACGGGCGGAGAAAGTTTTGAGTGGGGGCTCAAACATTTTAACGTAATTGGGACAGGTGCAGAACGTATTGAGTGGGTGTTCAAACATTTTAACGTACTCGGGACCGGTGGAGAAAGTTTTGAGTGCGTGAGCAAACATTTTAACGTTCTTGGGAGGGTTGGAGAAAGTTTTGAGTGGGTGTTCAAACATTTTAATGTACTTGGCACGGGTGGAGAAGGTTTTGAGAGGGTGTTCAAACATTTTAACATACTTGGGACGGGCGGAGAAAGTTTTGAGTGGGGGTTCAAACAATTTAACGTTCTTGGGACAGGTGGAGGAAGTTTTGAGAGGGTGTTCAAACATTTTAACGTACTTGGGACGGTCGGAGAAAGTTTTGAGTGGGGGTTCAAATATTCCAACGTTCTGTGGACGGGTGGGGACAGTTTTAAAGGGTGTTCAAACATTTTACCGTACCTGGGACGAATGGAGAACGTTTTGACAGGGGGATAAAACATTTTAACATTCCTGGGTCGGGTGTAGAAAGTTTTGAGAGGGTGTTCAAACATTTCAACGCACTTGGGACGGGTGGAAAGAGTTCTCAGAGGGTGAGCAAACATTGTAACGTACTTGGGACGGGTGGAGAAAGTTTTGAGTGTGGGTTCAAACATTTTAACGTAATTGGGACGGGTGGAGAACGTATTGAGTGGGTGTTCAAACATTTTAACGTACTCGGGACCGGTGGAGAAAGTTTTGAGTGCGTCAGCAAACATTTAAACGTTCTTGGGACGGGTGTAGAAAGTTTTGAGGGGGTGTTCAAACATTTTAATGTACTTGGGACGGTTGGAGAAAGTTTTGAGTGGGTGTTCAAACATTTTACCGTACTTGGGACGGGTGGAGAAAGTGTTGAGAGGGTGTTCAAATATTTTCACCTAGTGGAGACGTGTGGAGAAGGTTTTGACAGGGTGTTCAAACATTTAAACGCATTTGGGACGGGAGGAGAAAGTTTTGAGGGTGTGTTCAAACATCTTATCGCTCTATGGACGGGTGGAGAAATATTTGAGAGTTTGTTCATACATTTTAATGTGCTTGGGATCGGTGGAGATATTTTTGAGAGGGTGTTCAAACATTTTAATGTAATTGGGAAGGGTGGAGATATTTTTGAGAGGGTGTTCGAAACATTTTAGCGTAATTGGGACGGGTGGAGAAGTTTTGAGTGGCAGCTCAAACTTTTTACCGTATTCGGACGCGGGTAGAAAGTTTTCCGTGGGGTTTTCAAACATTTTAATGTACTTGGGACGGGTGGAGAATGTTTTGAGAGGGTGATCAAACAATTTAACGTTCTTGGGACAGCTGGAGAAAGTTTTGAGTGGGTGTTCAAACATTTTAACATACTTGGGACGGGTGGAGAAAGATTTCTCAGTGGGGTGTTATACATTTTAACGTAATTGGGACTGTTGGAGAAAGTTTTGAGTGGGTGGTCAAACATTTTAATGTACTTGGGACTGGAGGAGAAAGATTTGAGAGGGTCTTCAAACATTTTAACGTACATGGGACCGGTGGGGAGAGTTTTGACAGGGTGATCAAACATTTTAACGTTCTTGTGACGGGGGTAGAAAGTTTTGAGAGCGTGTTCAAACATTCTAACGCACTTTGGACTGGTGGAGAAAGTTTTGAGAGGGTGTTCAAACATTCTAACGCACTTTGGATGGCTGGAGAAAGTTTTGAGTGGGGGATAAAACATTTTAACTTACTTGGGACGGGTGGAGAAAGTTCTGAGTGGGGTTTTATACATTTTAACGTATTTCGGACTGATGGAGACAGTTTTGTGTGGGTGTTCAAACATTTTAACCTACTTGGGACGGGTGGAGACCGTTTGGAGAGGGGGATAAAACATTTTAACATTGCTGGGACCGGGGTAGAAAGTTCTGAGTTGGGTGTTCAAACATTTTTACGTACTGGTGGCGGGTGGAGAAAGATATGAGTAGCGGTTAAAACATTTTAACTTACTTGGGACGGGTGGAGAAAGTACTGAGTCGGGGTTTAAACATTTTAACGTTCTTGGGACGGTTGGAGAAAGTTTTGAGTGGGTGTTCAAACATTTTGATGTACTTGGGACGGGTGGAGAAGGTTTTGAGAGGGTGCTCAAACATTTTGATGTACTTGGGACGAGTGTAGAAAGTTTTGAGAGGGTGACCAGACATTTTAACGTTCTTAGGACAGGTGGAGAAAGTATTGAGAGTGTGTTCAAACATTTTAACATACTTGGGACGGGTAGACAAAGGTTTGAGAGGGTGTTCAAACCTTTTAACATACTTGGGACGGGTGGAGTACGTTTTGAGAGGGTGATCAAACATTTTAATGTAATCGTGACGGGCGGAGAAAGTATTGCGTGTGTGTTCAAACATTTTAACGTACTTGGGACGGGTGGAGAAAGATTTGTGAGGTGGTTCAAACATTTTAGTGCGCTTGGGATGGGTGGAGAAAGTTCTGAGAGTGTGATCAAACATTTTAACCTACTTGGGACGGTTGGAGAAAGATTTGAGTGGGGGTTAAAACATTTTGATGTACTTGGGACGGGTGGAGAAGGTTTTGAGAGGGTGTTCAAACATTTTGATGAACTTGGGACGAGTGTAGAAAGTTTTGAGAGGGTGATCAAACATTTTAACATACTTGGGACGGGTGGAGAAAGTTTTGAGTGGGGGTTCAATCATTTTAACGTATTTCGGACGTGTGGGGACAGTTTTAGAGGGTCTTCAAACATTTTAACGTACGGGACGAATGGAGAACGTTTTGAGAGGGGGATAAAACATTTTAACATTCTTGGACGGATGTAGAAAGTTTTGAGAGGGTGTTCAAACATTTCAACGCACGTGGGACGGGTGGAAAAGGTTTTGAGAGGGTGTTAAAACATTTTAATGTAATTGGGACGGGTGGAGAAGGTTTTGAGAGGCTTTTCAAACATTTTAACATACTTGGGACGGGCGGAGAAAGTTTTGAGTGGGGGCTCAAACATTTTAACGTAATTGGGACAGGTGCAGAACGTATTGAGTGGGTGTTCAAACATTTTAACGTACTCGGGACCGGTGGAGAAAGTTTTGAGTGCGTGAGCAAACATTTTAACGTTCTTGGGAGGGTTGGAGAAAGTTTTGAGTGGGTGTTCAAACATTTTAATGTACTTGGCACGGGTGGAGAAGGTTTTGAGAGGGTGTTCAAACATTTTAACATACTTGGGACGGGCGGAGAAAGTTTTGAGTGGGGGTTCAAACAATTTAACGTTCTTGGGACAGGTGGAGGAAGTTTTGAGAGGGTGTTCAAACATTTTAACGTACTTGGGACGGTCGGAGAAAGTTTTGAGTGGGGGTTCAAATATTCCAACGTTCTGTGGACGGGTGGGGACAGTTTTAAAGGGTGTTCAAACATTTTACCGTACCTGGGACGAATGGAGAACGTTTTGACAGGGGGATAAAACATTTTAACATTCCTGGGTCGGGTGTAGAAAGTTTTGAGAGGGTGTTCAAACATTTCAACGCACTTGGGACGGGTGGAAAGAGTTCTCAGAGGGTGAGCAAACATTGTAACGTACTTGGGACGGGTGGAGAAAGTTTTGAGTGTGGGTTCAAACATTTTAACGTAATTGGGACGGGTGGAGAACGTATTGAGTGGGTGTTCAAACATTTTAACGTACTCGGGACCGGTGGAGAAAGTTTTGAGTGCGTGAGCAAACATTTAAACGTTCTTGGGACGGGTGTAGAAAGTTTTGAGGGGGTGTTCAAACATTTTAATGTACTTGGGACGGTTGGAGAAAGTTTTGAGTGGGTGTTCAAACATTTTACCGTACTTGGGACGGGTGGAGAAAGTGTTGAGAGGGTGTTCAAATATTTTCACCTACTGGAGACGTGTGGAGAAGGTTTTGACAGGGTGTTCAAACATTTAAACGCATTTGGGACGGGAGGAGAAAGTTTTGAGGGTGTGTTCAAACATCTTATCGCTCTATGGACGGGTGGAGAAATATTTGAGAGTTTGTTCATACATTTTAATGTGCTTGGGATCGGTGGAGATATTTTTGAGAGGGTGTTCAAACATTTTAATGTAATTGGGAAGGGTGGAGATATTTTTGAGAGGGTGTTCGAAACATTTTAGCGTAATTGGGACGGGTGGAGAAGTTTTGAGTGGCAGCTCAAACTTTTTACCGTATTCGGACGCGGGTAGAAAGTTTTCCGTGGGGTTTTCAAACATTTTAATGTACTTGGGACGGGTGGAGAATGTTTTGAGAGGGTGATCAAACAATTTAACGTTCTTGGGACAGCTGGAGAAAGTTTTGAGTGGGTGTTCAAACATTTTAACATACTTGGGACGGGTGGAGAAAGATTTCTCAGTGGGGTGTTATACATTTTAACGTAATTGGGACTGTTGGAGAAAGTTTTGAGTGGGTGGTCAAACATTTTAATGTACTTGGGACTGGAGGAGAAAGATTTGAGAGGGTCTTCAAACATTTTAACGTACATGGGACCGGTGGGGAGAGTTTTGACAGGGTGATCAAACATTTTAACGTTCTTGTGACGGGGGTAGAAAGTTTTGAGAGCGTGTTCAAACATTCTAACGCACTTTGGACTGGTGGAGAAAGTTTTGAGAGGGTGTTCAAACATTCTAACGCACTTTGGATGGCTGGAGAAAGTTTTGAGTGGGGGATAAAACATTTTAACTTACTTGGGACGGGTGGAGAAAGTTCTGAGTGGGGTTTTATACATTTTAACGTATTTCGGACTGATGGAGACAGTTTTGTGTGGGTGTTCAAACATTTTAACCTACTTGGGACGGGTGGAGACCGTTTGGAGAGGGGGATAAAACATTTTAACATTGCTGGGACCGGGGTAGAAAGTTCTGAGTTGGGTGTTCAAACATTTTTACGTACTGGTGGCGGGTGGAGAAAGATATGAGTAGCGGTTAAAACATTTTAACTTACTTGGGACGGGTGGAGAAAGTACTGAGTCGGGGTTTAAACATTTTAACGTTCTTGGGACGGTTGGAGAAAGTTTTGAGTGGGTGTTCAAACATTTTGATGTACTTGGGACGGGTGGAGAAGGTTTTGAGAGGGTGCTCAAACATTTTGATGTACTTGGGACGAGTGTAGAAAGTTTTGAGAGGGTGACCAGACATTTTAACGTTCTTAGGACAGGTGGAGAAAGTATTGAGAGTGTGTTCAAACATTTTAACATACTTGGGACGGGTAGACAAAGGTTTGAGAGGGTGTTCAAACCTTTTAACATACTTGGGACGGGTGGAGTACGTTTTGAGAGGGTGATCAAACATTTTAATGTAATCGTGACGGGCGGAGAAAGTATTGCGTGTGTGTTCAAACATTTTAACGTACTTGGGACGGGTGGAGAAAGATTTGTGAGGTGGTTCAAACATTTTAGTGCGCTTGGGATGGGTGGAGAAAGTTCTGAGAGTGTGATCAAACATTTTAACCTACTTGGGACGGTTGGAGAAAGATTTGAGTGGGGGTTAAAACATTTTGATGTACTTGGGACGGGTGGAGAAGGTTTTGAGAGGGTGTTCAAACATTTTGATGAACTTGGGACGAGTGTAGAAAGTTTTGAGAGGGTGATCAAACATTTTAACATACTTGGGACGGGTGGAGAAAGTTTTGAGTGGGGGTTCAATCATTTTAACGTATTTCGGACGTGTGGGGACAGTTTTAGAGGGTCTTCAAACATTTTAACGTACGGGACGAATGGAGAACGTTTTGAGAGGGGGATAAAACATTTTAACATTCTTGGACGGATGTAGAAAGTTTTGAGAGGGTGTTCAAACATTTCAACGCACGTGGGACGGGTGGAAAAGGTTTTGAGAGGGTGTTAAAACATTTTAATGTAATTGGGACGGGTGGAGAAGGTTTTGAGAGGCTTTTCAAACATTTTAACATACTTGGGACGGGTAGACAAAGTTTTGAGAGGGTGTTCAAACATTTTAACGCATTTGGGACGGGGGGAGAAAGTTTTAGAGGGTGTTCAAATATTTGAACGTACATGGGACGAATGGAGAACGTTTTTACAGGGGGATAAAACATTTTAACATTCTTGGGACGGGTGGAGAAAGTTTTGAGAGGGTGTTCAAATATTTTAACATTCTTGGGACGGGTGGAGAATGCTTTGAGAGGGGGTTCAAACAATTTAATGTACTTGGGACGGGGGGAGAAAGTTTTGAGGGGGTGTTCAAACATTTTAATGTACTTGGGACGGTTGGAGAAAGTTTTGAGTGGGTGTTCAAACATTTTACCGTACTTGGGACGGGTGGAGAAAGTGTTGAGAGGGTGTTCAAATATTTTCACCTACTGGAGACGTGTGGAGAATGCTTTGAGAGGGGGTTCAAACATTTTAATGTTCTTGGGACGGGTGGAGAAGGTTTTGAGAGGGTGTTCAAACATTTTAACGCATTTGGGACGGGGGGAGAAAGTTTTGAGGGGGTGTTCAAACATTTTAACGCTCTATGGACTGGTGGAGAAATATTTGAGAGTTTGTTCATACATTTTAATGTGCTTGGGATCGGTGGAGATATTTTTGAGAGGATGTTTGAAACATTTTAACGTAATTGGGACGGGTGGAGAAGATTTGAGTGGCAGTTCAAACTTTTTACCGTATTGGGACGCGGGGAGAAAGTTTTCCGTGGGGTGTTCAAACATTTTAATGTACTTGGGACGGCTGGAGAATGCTTTGAGAGGGGTTTCAAACATTTTAATGTACTTGAGACGACTGGAGAAAGGTTTCTGAGTGGGGTGTTATACATTTTAACGTAATTGGGACTGTTGGAGTTATTTTTGAGAGGGTGTTCGAACATTCTAACGTACATGGGACCGGTGGGGAGAGTTTTGACAGGGTGATCAAACATTTTAACGTTCTTGTGACGGGGGTAGAAAGTTTTGAGAGGGCGTTCAAACATTTTAACGCACTTTGGACTGGTGGAGAAAGTTTTGAGTGGGGGATAAAACATTTTAACTTACTTGGGACGGGTGGAGAAAGTTCTAAGTGGGGTTTTATACATTTTAACGTATTTCGGACTGATGGAGACAGTTTTGTGTGGGTGTTCAAACATTTTAACCAACTTGGGACGGGTGGAGACCGTTTGGAGAGGGGGATAAAACATTTTAACATTCCTGAGACCGGGGTAGAAAGTTCTGAGTGGGTGTTCAAACATTTGTACGTACTGGTGGCGGGTGGAGAAAGTTATGAGTAGCGGTTAAAACATTTTAACTTACTTGGGACGGGTGGAGAAAGTTTTGAGTCGGTGTTCAAACATTATGATGTACTTGGGACGGGTGGAGAAAGTTTTGAGAGGGTGTTCAAACATTTTGATGTACTTGGGACGGGTGGAGAAAGTTTTGAGAGGGTGTTCAAACATTTTAAGCATTTGGGACTGGGGGAGAAAGTTTTGAGGGGGTGTTCAAACATTTTAACGCTCTATGGACTGGTGGAGAAATATTTGAGAGTTTGTTCATACATTTTAATGTGCTTGGGATCGGTGGAGATATTTTTGAGAGGATGTTTGAAACATTTTAACGTAATTGGGACGGGTGGAGGTAGTTTTGAGAGGGTGTTCAAACATTTTAACGTACTTGGGACGGCTGGAGAATGTTTTGAGAGGGGGTTCAATCATTTTAATGTACTTGGGACGGGTGTAGAAAGTTGTGAGAGGGTGTTCAAACAATTTAACGTTCTTGGGACAGGTGGAGGAAGTTTTGAGAGGGTGTTCAAACATTTTAACGTACTTGGGACGGTCGGAGAAAGTTTTGAGAGGGTGTTCAAACATTTTAAGCATTTGGGACGGGGGAGAAAGTTTTGAGGGGGTGTTCGAAACATTTTAACGTAATTGCGACGCGTGGAGAAGATTTGAGTGGCAGTTCAAACTTTTTACCGTATTGGGGCGCGGGTAGAAAGTTTTCCGTGGGGTGTTTTAATGTACTTGGGACGGCTGGAGAATGCTTTGAGAGGGGGTTCAAACATTTTAATGTACTTGGGACGGCTGGAGAATGTTTTGAGAGGGTGTGCAAACATTTTATTGTGCTTGGGATGGGTGGAGATATTTTTGAGAGGGTGTTCAAACATTTTAATGTACTTGGGACGGCTGGAGAATGCTTTGAGAGGGGGTTCAAACATTTTAATGTACTTGGGACGGCTGGAGAATGCTTTGAGAGTGGGTTCAAACATTTTAATGTACTTGGGACGGCTGGAGAATGTTTTAAGAGGGTGTTCAAACATTTTAACGTGCTTGGGATGGGTGGAGATATATTTGAGAGGGTGTTCAAACATTTTAATGTTATTCGGAAGGGTGGAGATATTTTTGAGAGGGTGTTCGAAACATTTTAGCGTAATTGGGACGGGTGGAGAAGTTTTGAGTGGCAGCTCAAACTTTTTACCGTATTCGGACGCGGGTAGAAAGTTTTCCGTGGGGTGTTCAAACATTTTAATGTACTTGGGACGGGTGGAGAATGTTTTGAGAGGGTGATCAAACAATTTAACGTTCTTGTGACAGCTGGAGAAAGTTTTGAGAGGGTGTTCAAACATTTTAACGTTCTTCGGACGGGTGGGGACAGTTTTAGAGGGTGTTCAAACATTTGAACGTACATGGGACGAATGGAGAACGTTTTTACAGGGGGATAAAACATTTTAACATTCTTGGGACGGGTGGAGAAAGTTTTGAGAGGGTGTTCAAATATTTTAACATTCTTGGGACGGGTGGAGAATGCTTTGAGAGGGGGTTCAAACATTTTAATGTACTTGGGACGGGGGGAGAAAGTTTTGAGGGGGTGTTCAAACATTTTAATGTACTTGGGACGGTTGGAGAAAGTTTTGAGTGGGTGTTCAAACATTTTACCGTACTTGGGACGGGTGGAGAAAGTGTTGAGAGGGTGTTCAAATATTTTCACCTACTGGAGACGTGTGGAGAATGCTTTGAGAGGGGGTTCAAACATTTTAATGTACTTGGGACGGCTGGAGAAAGTTTTCTGAGTGGGGTGTTATACATTTTAACGTAATTGGGACTGTTGGAGTTATTTTTGAGAGGGTGTTCGAACATTTTAACGTACATGGGACCGGTGGGGAGAGTTTTGACAGGGTGATCAAACATTTTAACGTTCTTGTGACGGGGGTAGAAAGTTTTGAGAGGGTGTTCAAACATTCTAACGCACTTTGGACTGGTGGAGAAAGTTTTGAGTGGGGGATAAAACATTTTAACTTACTTGGGACGGGTGGAGAAAGTTCTGAGTGGGGTTTTATACATTTCAACGTATTTCGGACTGATGGAGACAGTTTTGTGTGGGTGGTCAAACATTTTAACCAACTTGGGACGGGTGGAGACCGTTTGGAGAGGGGGATAAAACATTTTAACATTCCTGAGACCGGGGTAGAAAGTTCTGAGTGGGTGTTCAAACATTTTTACGTACTGGTGGCGGGTGGAGAAAGTTATGAGTAGCGGTTAAAACATTTTAACTTACTTGGGACGGGTGGAGAAAGTACTGAGTCGGGGTTTAAACATTTTAACGTTCTTGGGACGGTTGGAGAAAGTTTTGAGTGGGTGTTCAAACATTATGATGTACTTGGGACGGGTGGAGAAAGTTTTGAGAGGGTGTTCAAACATTTTGATGTACTTGGGACGGTTGTAGAAAGTTTTGAGTGGGGGTTCAAACATTTTAACATACTCGGGACGGGTGGAGAAAGATTTCTGAGTGGGGTGTTATACATTTTAACGTAATTGGGACTGTTGGAGTTATTTTTGAGAGGGTGTTCGAACATTCTAACGTACATGGGACCGGTGGGGAGAGTTTTGACAGGGTGATCAAACATTTTAACGTTCTTGTGACGGGGGTAGAAAGTTTTGAGAGGGCGTTCAAACATTTTAACGCACTTTGGACTGGTGGAGAAAGTTTTGAGTGGGGGATAAAACATTTTAACTTACTTGGGACGGGTGGAGAAAGTTCTAAGTGGGGTTTTATACATTTTAACGTATTTCGGACTGATGGAGACAGTTTTGTGTGGGTGTTCAAACATTTTAACCAACTTGGGACGGGTGGAGACCGTTTGGAGAGGGGGATAAAACATTTTAACATTCCTGAGACCGGGGTAGAAAGTTCTGAGTGGGTGTTCAAACATTTGTACGTACTGGTGGCGGGTGGAGAAAGTTATGAGTAGCGGTTAAAACATTTTAACTTACTTGGGACGGGTGGAGAAAGTTTTGAGTCGGTGTTCAAACATTATGATGTACTTGGGACGGGTGGAGAAAGTTTTGAGAGGGTGTTCAAACATTTTGATGTACTTGGGACGGGTGGAGAAAGTTTTGAGAGGGTGTTCAAACATTTTAAGCATTTGGGACGGGGGGAGAAAGTTTTGAGGGGGTGTTCAAACATTTTAACGCTCTATGGACTGGTGGAGAAATATTTGAGAGTTTGTTCATACATTTTAATGTGCTTGGGATCGGTGGAGATATTTTTGAGAGGATGTTTGAAACATTTTAACGTAATTGGGACGGGTGGAGGTAGTTTTGAGAGGGTGTTCAAACATTTTAACGTACTTGGGACGGCTGGAGAATGTTTTGAGAGGGGGTTCAATCATTTTAATGTACTTGGGACGGGTGTAGAAAGTTGTGAGAGGGTGTTCAAACAATTTAACGTTCTTGGGACAGGTGGAGGAAGTTTTGAGAGGGTGTTCAAACATTTTAACGTACTTGGGACGGTCGGAGAAAGTTTTGAGAGGGTGTTCAAACATTTTAAGCATTTGGGACGGGGGAGAAAGTTTTGAGGGGGTGTTCGAAACATTTTAACGTAATTGCGACGCGTGGAGAAGATTTGAGTGGCAGTTCAAACTTTTTACCGTATTGGGGCGCGGGTAGAAAGTTTTCCGTGGGGTGTTTTAATGTACTTGGGACGGCTGGAGAATGCTTTGAGAGGGGGTTCAAACATTTTAATGTACTTGGGACGGCTGGAGAATGTTTTGAGAGGGTGTGCAAACATTTTATTGTGCTTGGGATGGGTGGAGATATTTTTGAGAGGGTGTTCAAACATTTTAATGTACTTGGGACGGCTGGAGAATGCTTTGAGAGGGGGTTCAAACATTTTAATGTACTTGGGACGGCTGGAGAATGCTTTGAGAGTGGGTTCAAACATTTTAATGTACTTGGGACGGCTGGAGAATGTTTTAAGAGGGTGTTCAAACATTTTAACGTGCTTGGGATGGGTGGAGATATATTTGAGAGGGTGTTCAAACATTTTAATGTTATTCGGAAGGGTGGAGATATTTTTGAGAGGGTGTTCGAAACATTTTAGCGTAATTGGGACGGGTGGAGAAGTTTTGAGTGGCAGCTCAAACTTTTTACCGTATTCGGACGCGGGTAGAAAGTTTTCCGTGGGGTGTTCAAACATTTTAATGTACTTGGGACGGGTGGAGAATGTTTTGAGAGGGTGATCAAACAATTTAACGTTCTTGTGACAGCTGGAGAAAGTTTTGAGAGGGTGTTCAAACATTTTAACGTTCTTCGGACGGGTGGGGACAGTTTTAGAGGGTGTTCAAACATTTGAACGTACATGGGACGAATGGAGAACGTTTTTACAGGGGGATAAAACATTTTAACATTCTTGGGACGGGTGGAGAAAGTTTTGAGAGGGTGTTCAAATATTTTAACATTCTTGGGACGGGTGGAGAATGCTTTGAGAGGGGGTTCAAACATTTTAATGTACTTGGGACGGGGGGAGAAAGTTTTGAGGGGGTGTTCAAACATTTTAATGTACTTGGGACGGTTGGAGAAAGTTTTGAGTGGGTGTTCAAACATTTTACCGTACTTGGGACGGGTGGAGAAAGTGTTGAGAGGGTGTTCAAATATTTTCACCTACTGGAGACGTGTGGAGAATGCTTTGAGAGGGGGTTCAAACATTTTAATGTACTTGGGACGGCTGGAGAAAGTTTTCTGAGTGGGGTGTTATACATTTTAACGTAATTGGGACTGTTGGAGTTATTTTTGAGAGGGTGTTCGAACATTTTAACGTACATGGGACCGGTGGGGAGAGTTTTGACAGGGTGATCAAACATTTTAACGTTCTTGTGACGGGGGTAGAAAGTTTTGAGAGGGTGTTCAAACATTCTAACGCACTTTGGACTGGTGGAGAAAGTTTTGAGTGGGGGATAAAACATTTTAACTTACTTGGGACGGGTGGAGAAAGTTCTGAGTGGGGTTTTATACATTTCAACGTATTTCGGACTGATGGAGACAGTTTTGTGTGGGTGGTCAAACATTTTAACCAACTTGGGACGGGTGGAGACCGTTTGGAGAGGGGGATAAAACATTTTAACATTCCTGAGACCGGGGTAGAAAGTTCTGAGTGGGTGTTCAAACATTTTTACGTACTGGTGGCGGGTGGAGAAAGTTATGAGTAGCGGTTAAAACATTTTAACTTACTTGGGACGGGTGGAGAAAGTACTGAGTCGGGGTTTAAACATTTTAACGTTCTTGGGACGGTTGGAGAAAGTTTTGAGTGGGTGTTCAAACATTATGATGTACTTGGGACGGGTGGAGAAAGTTTTGAGAGGGTGTTCAAACATTTTGATGTACTTGGGACGGGTGGAGAAAGTTTTGAGAGGGTGTTCAAACATTTTAAGCATTTGGGACGGGGAGAGAAAGTTTTGAGGGGGTGTTCAAACATTTTAACATACTTGGGACGGGTGGAGAAAGATTTCTGAGTGGGGTGTTATACATTTTAACGTAATTGGGACTGTTGGAGTTATTTTTGAGAGGGTGTTCGAACATTTTAACGTACATGGGACCGGTGGGGAGAGTTTTGACAGGGTGATCAAACATTTTAACGTTCTTGTGACGGGGGTAGAAAGTTTTGAGAGGGTGTTCAAACATTCTAACGCACTTTGGACTGGTGGAGAAAGTTTTGAGAGGGTGTTCAAACATTCTGACGCACTTTTGACGGCTGGAGAAAGTTTTGAGTGGGGGATAAAACATTTTAACTTACTTGGGACGGGTGGAGAAAGTTCTGAGTGGGGTTTTATACATTTTAACGTATTTCGGACTGATGGAGACAGTTTTGTGTGGGTGTTCAAACATTTTAACCAACTTGGGACGGGTGGAGACCGTTTGGAGAGGGGGATAAAACATTTTAACATTCCTGAGACCGGGGTAGAAAGTTCTGAGTGGGTGTTCAAACATTTTTACGTACTGGTGGCGGGTGGAGAAAGTTATGAGTAGCGGTTAAAACATTTTATCTTACTTGGGACGGGTGGAGAAAGTACTGAGTCGGGGTATAAACATTTCAACGCACTTGGGACGGTTGGAAAAAGTTTTGAGAGGGTGTTCAAACATTTTACCGTACTTGGGACGGGTGGGGAAAGTGTTGAGAGGGTGTTCAAATACTTTCACCTATTGGAGACGGGTGGAGAAAGTTTGGAGAGGGTGTTCAAACATTTTAACGCATTTGGGACGGGGGGAGAAAGTTTTGAGGGGGTGTTCAAACATTTTAACGCTCTATGGACTGGTGGAGAAATTTTTGAGTTTGTTCATACATTTTAATGTGCTTGGGATCGGTGGAGATATTTTTGAGAGGATGTTCGAAACATTTTAACGTAATTGGGACGCGTGGAGAAGATTTGAGTGGCAGTTCAAACTTTTTACCGTATTGGGGCGCGGGTAGAAAGTTTTCCGTGGGGTGTTGAAACATTTTAATGTACTTGGGACGGCTGGAGAATGCTTTGAGAGGGGGTTCAAACATTTTAATGTACTTGGGACTGCTGGAGAATGTTTTGAGAGGGTGTTCAAACATTTTAATATACTTGGGACGGATGGAGAATGTTTTGAGAGGGTGTTCAAACATTTTAATGCGCTTGGGATGGGTGGAGATATTTTTGAGAGGGTGTTCAAACATTTTAATGTACTTGGGACGGGTGGAGAATGTTTTGAGAGGGTGATCAAACAATTTAACGTTCTTGTGACAGCTGGAGAAAGTTTTGAGAGGGTGTTCAAACATTTTAACGTTCTTCGGACGGGTGGGGACAGTTTTAGAGGGTGTTCAAACATTTGAACGTACATGGGACGAATGGAGAACGTTTTTACAGGGGGATAAAACATTTTAACATTCTTGGGACGGGTGGAGAAAGTTTTGAGAGGGTGTTCAAATATTTTAACATTCTTGGGACGGGTGGAGAATGCTTTGAGAGGGGGTTCAAACATTTTAATGTACTTGGGACGGGGGGAGAAAGTTTTGAGGGGGTGTTCAAACATTTTAATGTACTTGGGACGGTTGGAGAAAGTTTTGAGTGGGTGTTCAAACATTTTACCGTACTTGGGACGGGTGGAGAAAGTGTTGAGAGGGTGTTCAAATATTTTCACCTACTGGAGACGTGTGGAGAATGCTTTGAGAGGGGGTTCAAACATTTTAATGTACTTGGGACGGCTGGAGAAAGTTTTCTGAGTGGGGTGTTATACATTTTAACGTAATTGGGACTGTTGGAGTTATTTTTGAGAGGGTGTTCGAACATTTTAACGTACATGGGACCGGTGGGGAGAGTTTTGACAGGGTGATCAAACATTTTAACGTTCTTGTGACGGGGGTAGAAAGTTTTGAGAGGGTGTTCAAACATTCTAACGCACTTTGGACTGGTGGAGAAAGTTTTGAGTGGGGGATAAAACATTTTAACTTACTTGGGACGGGTGGAGAAAGTTCTGAGTGGGGTTTTATACATTTCAACGTATTTCGGACTGATGGAGACAGTTTTGTGTGGGTGGTCAAACATTTTAACCAACTTGGGACGGGTGGAGACCGTTTGGAGAGGGGGATAAAACATTTTAACATTCCTGAGACCGGGGTAGAAAGTTCTGAGTGGGTGTTCAAACATTTTTACGTACTGGTGGCGGGTGGAGAAAGTTATGAGTAGCGGTTAAAACATTTTAACTTACTTGGGACGGGTGGAGAAAGTACTGAGTCGGGGTTTAAACATTTTAACGTTCTTGGGACGGTTGGAGAAAGTTTTGAGTGGGTGTTCAAACATTATGATGTACTTGGGACGGGTGGAGAAAGTTTTGAGAGGGTGTTCAAACATTTTGATGTACTTGGGACGGGTGGAGAAAGTTTTGAGAGGGTGTTCAAACATTTTAAGCATTTGGGACGGGGAGAGAAAGTTTTGAGGGGGTGTTCAAACATTTTAACATACTTGGGACGGGTGGAGAAAGATTTCTGAGTGGGGTGTTATACATTTTAACGTAATTGGGACTGTTGGAGTTATTTTTGAGAGGGTGTTCGAACATTTTAACGTACATGGGACCGGTGGGGAGAGTTTTGACAGGGTGATCAAACATTTTAACGTTCTTGTGACGGGGGTAGAAAGTTTTGAGAGGGTGTTCAAACATTCTAACGCACTTTGGACTGGTGGAGAAAGTTTTGAGAGGGTGTTCAAACATTCTGACGCACTTTTGACGGCTGGAGAAAGTTTTGAGTGGGGGATAAAACATTTTAACTTACTTGGGACGGGTGGAGAAAGTTCTGAGTGGGGTTTTATACATTTTAACGTATTTCGGACTGATGGAGACAGTTTTGTGTGGGTGTTCAAACATTTTAACCAACTTGGGACGGGTGGAGACCGTTTGGAGAGGGGGATAAAACATTTTAACATTCCTGAGACCGGGGTAGAAAGTTCTGAGTGGGTGTTCAAACATTTTTACGTACTGGTGGCGGGTGGAGAAAGTTATGAGTAGCGGTTAAAACATTTTAACTTACTTGGGACGGGTGGAGAAAGTACTGAGTCGGGGTTTAAACATTTCAACGCACTTGGGACGGTTGGAAAAAGTTTTGAGAGGGTGTTCAAACATTTTACCGTACTTGGGACGGGTGGGGAAAGTGTTGAGAGGGTGTTCAAATACTTTCACCTATTGGAGACGGGTGGAGAAAGTTTGGAGAGGGTGTTCAAACATTTTAACGCATTTGGGACGGGGGGAGAAAGTTTTGAGGGGGTGTTCAAACATTTTAACGCTCTATGGACTGGTGGAGAAATTTTTGAGTTTGTTCATACATTTTAATGTGCTTGGGATCGGTGGAGATATTTTTGAGAGGATGTTCGAAACATTTTAACGTAATTGGGACGCGTGGAGAAGATTTGAGTGGCAGTTCAAACTTTTTACCGTATTGGGGCGCGGGTAGAAAGTTTTCCGTTGGGTGTTCAAACATTTTAATGTACTTGCGACGGCTGGAGAATGCTTTGAGAGGGGGTTCAAACATTTTAATATACTTGGGACGGATGGAGAATGTTTTGAGAGGGTGTTCAAACATTTTAATGCGCTTGGGATGGGTGGAGATATTTTTGAGAGGGTGTTCAAACATTTTAATGTACTTGGGACGGCTGGAGAATGCTTTGAGAGGGGGTTCAAACATTTTAATGTACTTGGGACGGCTGGAGAATGCTTTGAGAGGGGGTTCAAACATTTTAATGTACTTGGGACGGCTTGAGAATGTTTTGAGAGGGTGTTCAAACATTTTAATGTGGTTGGGATGGGTGGAGATATATTTGAGAGGGTGTTCAAGCATTTTAATGTTATTGGGAAGGGTGGAGATATTTTTGAGATGGTGTTCAAACATTTTAATGTAATTGGAAGGGTGGAGATATTTTTGAGAGGGTGTTCGAAACATTTTAGCGTAATTGTGACGGGTGGAGAAGTTTTGAGTGGCAGCTCAAACTTTTTACCGTATTCGGACGCGGGTAGAAAGTTTTCCGTGGGGTGTTCAAACATTTTAATGTACTTGGGACGGGTGGAGAATGTTTTGAGAGGGTGATCAAACAGTTTAACGTTCTTGTGACAGCTGGAGAAAGTTTTGAGAGGGTGTTCAAATATTTTAACGTTCTTCGGACGGGTGGGAGTTTTAGAGGCTGTTCAAACATTTGAACGTACATGGGACTACTGGAGAACGTTTTTACAGGAGGATAAAACATTTTAACATTCTTGGGACGGGTGGAGAAAGTTTTGAGAGGGTGTTCAAATATTTTGACATTCTTGGGACGGGTGGAGAAAGTTTTGAGAGGGTGTTCAAACATTTTAACGCATTTGGGACGGGGGGAGAAAGTTTTGAGGGGGTGTTCAAACATTTTAACGCTCTATGGACTGGTGGAGAAATATTTGAGAGTTTGTTCATACATTTTAATGTGCTTCGGATCGGTGGAGATATTTTTGAGAGGATGTTTGAAACATTTTAACGTAATTGGGACGGGTGGAGAAGATTTGAGTGGGAGTTCAAACATTTTACCGTATTGGGACGCGGGTAGAAAGTTTTCCGTGGGGTGTTCAAACATTTTAATGTACTTGGGACGGCTGGAGAATGCTTTGAGAGGGGGTTCAAACATTCTAATGTACTTGGGACGGCTGGAGAATGTTTTGAGAGGGGGTTCAATCATTGTAAAGTACTTGGGACGGATGTAGAAAGTTGTGAGAGGGTGTTCAAACAATTTAAAGTTCTTGGGACAGGTGGAGGAAGTTTTGAGAGGGTGTTCAAACATTTTAACGTACTTGGGACGGTCGGAGAAAGTGTTGAGTGGGGGTTCAAATATTTCAACGTTCTTTGGACGGGTGGGGACAGTTTTAAAGGGTGTTCAAACATTTTACCGTACCTGGGACGAATGGAGAACGTTTTGACAGGGGGATAAAACATTTTAACATTCCTGGGACGGGTGTAGAAAGTTTTGAGAGGGTGTTCAAACATTTTAATGTACTAGGGACGGGTGTAGAAAGTTTCGAGTGGGTGTCAAACATTTTACCGTACTTGGGACGGGTGGAGAAAGTGTTGAGAGGGTGTTCAAATATTTTCACCCACTGGAGACGGGTGGAGAAACTTTTGAGAGGGTGTTCAAACAATTAAACGCATTTGGGACGGGGGGAGAAAGTTTTGAGGGGGTGTTCAAACATTTTAATGTACTTGGGACGGGTGGTGAATGTTTTGAGAGGGTGATCAAACAATTTAACATTCTTGGGACGGGTGGAGAAAGTTTTGAGAGGGTGTTCAAATATTTTAACATTCTTGGGACGGGTGGAGAAAGTTTTGAGAGGGTGTTCAAACAATTAAACGCATTTGGGACGGCTGGAGAATGTTTTGAGAGGGGGTTCAATCATTTTAATGTATTTGGGACGGGTGTAGAAAGTTGTGAGAGGGTGTTCAAACAATTTATCGTTCTTGGGACAGGTGGAGGAAGTTTTGAGAGGGTGTTCAAACATTTCAACGCACTTGGGACGGGTGGAAAGAGTTTTCAGAGGGTGAGCAAACATTGTAACGTACTTGGGACGGGTGGAGAAAGTTTTGAGTGGGGGCTCAAACATTTTAACGTAATTGGGACGGGTGGAGAACGTATTGAGTGGGTGTTCAAACATTTTAACGTACTCGGGACCGGTGGAGAAAGTTTTGAGTGCGTGAGCAAACATTTAAACGTTTTTGGGACGGGCGTAGAAAGTTTTGAGAGGGTGTTCAAACATTTTAATGTACTAGGGACGGGTGTAGAAAGTTTCGAGTGGGTGTCAAACATTTTACCGTACTTGGGACGGGTGGAGAAAGTGTTGAGAGGGTGTTCAAATATTTTCACCCACTGGAGACGGGTGGAGAAACTTTTGAGAGGGTGTTCAAACAATTAAACGCATTTGGGACGGGGGAGAAAGTTTTGAGGGGGTGTTCAAACATTTTAATGTACTTGGGACGGTTGGAGAAAGTTTTGAGTGGGTGTTCATACATTTTACCGTACTTGGGACGGGTGGAGAAAGTTTTGAGAGGGTGTTCAAACATTTTAAGCATTTGGGACGGGGGGAGAAAGTTTTGAGGGGGTGTTCAAACATTTTAATGTGCTTGGGATCGGTGGAGATATTTTTGAGAGGATGTTCGAAACATTTTAACGTAATTGGGACGCGTGGAGAAGATTTGAGTGGCAGTTCAAACTTTTTACCGTATTGGGGCGCGGGTAGAAAGTTTTCCGTGGGGTGTTCAAACATTTTAATGTACTTGGGACGGCTGGAGAATGCTTTGAGAGGGGGTTCAAACATTTTAATGTACTTGGGACGGCTGGAGAAAGTTTTGAGTGGGTGTTCAAACATTTTAACGTACTCGGTACCGGTGGAGAAAGTTTTGAGTGGGTGAGCAAACATTTAAACGTTCTTGGGACGGGCGTAGAAAGTTTTGAGAGGGTGTTCAAACATTTTAATGTACTAGGGACGGGTGTAGAAAGTTTCGAGTGGGTGTCAAACATTTTACCGTACTTGGGACGGGTGGAGAAAGTGTTGAGAGGGTGTTCAAATATTTTCACCCACAGGAGACGGGTGGAGAAACTTTTGAGAGGGTGTTCAAACAATTAAACGCATTTGGGACGGGGGGAGAAAGTTTTGAGTGGCTGTTCATACATTTTACCGTACTTGGGACGGGTGGAGAAAGTTTTGAGAGGGTGTTCAAACATTTTAAGCATTTGGGACGGGGGGAGAAAGTTTTGAGGGGGTGTTCAAACATTTTAACGCTCTATGGACTGGTGGAGAAATATTTGAGAGTTTGTTCATACATTTTAATGTGCTTGGGATCGGTGGAGATATTTTTGAGAGGATGTT
This sequence comes from Hypanus sabinus, assembly GCF_030144855.1. Classification (NCBI taxonomy): domain Eukaryota; kingdom Metazoa; phylum Chordata; class Chondrichthyes; order Myliobatiformes; family Dasyatidae; genus Hypanus; species Hypanus sabinus. The sequence continues at coordinate 433,857 of NW_026781014.1, forward strand.
CGAAACATTTTAACGTAATTGGGACGCGTGGAGAATATTTGAGTGGCAGTTCAAACTTTTTACCGTATTGTGGCGCGGGTAGAAAGTTTTCCGTGGGGTGTACCAACATTTTAATGTACTTGGGACGGCTGGAGAATGTTTTGAGAGGGTGTTCAAACATTTTAATGTGCTTGGGATGGGTGGAGATATTTTTGAGAGGGTGTTCGAAACATTTTAGCGTAATTGGGACGGGTGGAGAAGTTTTCAGTGGCAGCTCAAACTTTTTACCGTATTCGGACGCGGGTAGAAAGTTTTCCGTGGGGTGTTCAAACATTTTAATGTACTTGGGACGGGTGGTGAATGTTTTGAGAGGGTGATCAAACAATTTAACATTCTTGGGACGGGTGGAGAAAGTTTTGAGAGGGTGTTCAAATATTTTAACATTCTTGGGACGGGTGGAGAAAGTTTTGAGAGGGTGTTCAAACAATTAAACGCATTTGGGACGGCTGGAGAATGTTTTGAGAGGGGGTTCAATCATTTTAATGTATTTGGGACGGGTGTAGAAAGTTGTGAGAGGGTGTTCAAACAATTTATCGTTCTTGGGACAGGTGGAGGAAGTTTTGAGAGGGTGTTCAAACATTTCAACGCACTTGGGACGGGTGGAAAGAGTTTTCAGAGGGTGAGCAAACATTGTAACGTACTTGGGACGGGTGGAGAAAGTTTTGAGTGGGGGCTCAAACATTTTAACGTAATTGGGACGGGTGGAGAACGTATTGAGTGGGTGTTCAAACATTTTAACGTACTCGGGACCGGTGGAGAAAGTTTTGAGTGCGTGAGCAAACATTTAAACGTTTTTGGGACGGGCGTAGAAAGTTTTGAGAGGGTGTTCAAACATTTTAATGTACTAGGGACGGGTGTAGAAAGTTTCGAGTGGGTGTCAAACATTTTACCGTACTTGGGACGGGTGGAGAAAGTGTTGAGAGGGTGTTCAAATATTTTCACCCACTGGAGACGGGTGGAGAAACTTTTGAGAGGGTGTTCAAACAATTAAACGCATTTGGGACGGGGGAGAAAGTTTTGAGGGGGTGTTCAAACATTTTAATGTACTTGGGACGGTTGGAGAAAGTTTTGAGAGGGTGTTCAAACATTTTAAGCATTTGGGACGGGGGGAGAAAGTTTTGAGGGGGTGTTCAAACATTTTAATGTGCTTGGGATCGGTGGAGATATTTTTGAGAGGATGTTCGAAACATTTTAACGTAATTGGGACGCGTGGAGAAGATTTGAGTGGCGGTTCAAACTTTTTACCGTATTGTGGCGCGGGTAGAAAGTTTTCCGTGGGGTGTTCAAACATTTTAATGTACTTGGGACGGCTGGAGAATGCTTTGAGAGGGGGTTCAAACATCTTAATGTACTTGGGACGGCTGGAGAATGTTTTGAGAGGGTGTTCAAACATTTTAATGTGCTTGGGATGGGTGGAGATATTTTTGAGAGGGTGTTCAAACATTTTAATGTAATTGGGACGGGTGGAGTTATTTTTGAGAGGGTGTTCGAAACATTTTAGCGTAATTGGGACGGGTGGAGAAGTTTTGAGTGGCAGCTCAAACTTTTTACCGTATTCGGACTCGGGTAGAAAGTTTTCCGTGGGGTGTTCAAACATTTTAATGTACTTGGGACGGGTGGAGAATGTTTTGAGAGGGTGATCAAACAATTTAACGTTCTTGTGACAGCTGGAGAAAGTTTTGAGAGGGTGTTCAAACATTTTAACGTTCTTCGGACGGGTGGGGACAGTTTTAGAGGGTGTTCAAACATTGTAACGTACATGGGACGAATGGAGAACGTTTTGCCAGGGGGATAAAACATTTTAACATTCTTGGGACGGGTGGAGAAAGTTTTGAGAGGGTGTTCAAATATTTTAACATTCTTGGGACGGGTGGAGAAAGTTCTGAGAGGGTGTTCAAACATTTTAACGCATTTGGGACGGGGGGAGAAAGTTTTGAGGGGGTGTTCAAACATTTTAACGCTCTATGGACTGGTGGAGAAATATTTGAGAGTTTGTTCATACATTTTAATGTGCTTGGGATCGGTGGAGATATTTTTGAGAGGATGTTTGAAACATTTTAACGTAATTGGGACGGGTGGAGAAGATTTGAGTGGCAGTTCAAACATTTTACCGTATTGGGACGCGGGGTGTTCAAACATTTTAATGTACTTGGGACGGCTGGAGAAAGTTGTGAGAGGGTGTTCAAACATTTTAATGTACTTGGGACGGTTGGAGAAAGTTTTGAGTGGGTGTTCATACATTTTACCGTACTTGGGACGGGTGGAGAAAGTTTTGAGAGGGTGTTCAAACATTTTAAGCATTTGGGACGGGGGGAGAAAGTTTTGAGGGGGTGTTCAAACATTTTAATGTGCTTGGGATCGGTGGAGATATTTTTGAGAGGATGTTCGAAACATTTTAACGTAATTGGGACGCGTGGAGAAGATTTGAGTGGCAGTTCAAACTTTTTACCGTATTGGGGCGCGGGTAGAAAGTTTTCCGTGGGGTGTTCAAACATTTTAATGTACTTGGGACGGCTGGAGAATGCTTTGAGAGGGGGTTCAAACATTTTAATGTACTTGGGACGGCTGGAGAAAGTTTTGAGTGGGTGTTCAAACATTTTAACGTACTCGGTACCGGTGGAGAAAGTTTTGAGTGGGTGAGCAAACATTTAAACGTTCTTGGGACGGGCGTAGAAAGTTTTGAGAGGGTGTTCAAACATTTTAATGTACTAGGGACGGGTGTAGAAAGTTTCGAGTGGGTGTCAAACATTTTACCGTACTTGGGACGGGTGGAGAAAGTGTTGACAGGGTGTTCAAATATTTTCACCCACAGGAGACGGGTGGAGAAACTTTTGAGAGGGTGTTCAAACAATTAAACGCATTTGGGACGGGGGGAGAAAGTTTTGAGTGGCTGTTCATACATTTTACCGTACTTGGGACGGGTGGAGAAAGTTTTGAGAGGGTGTTCAAACATTTTAAGCATTTGGGACGGGGGGAGAAAGTTTTGAGGGGGTGTTCAAACATTTTAACGCTCTATGGACTGGTGGAGAAATATTTGAGAGTTTGTTCATACATTTTAATGTGCTTGGGATCGGTGGAGATATTTTTGAGAGGATGTTCGAAACATTTTAACGTAATTGGGACGCGTGGAGAATATTTGAGTGGCAGTTCAAACTTTTTACCGTATTGTGGCGCGGGTAGAAAGTTTTCCGTGGGGTGTACAAACATTTTAATGTACATGGGACGGCTGGAGAATGCGTTGAGAGGGGGTTCAAACATTTTAATGTACTTGGGACGGCTGGAGAATGTTTTGAGAGGGTGTTCAAACATTTTAATGTGCTTGGGATGGGTGGAGATATTTTTGAGAGGGTGTTCGAAACATTTTAGCGTAATTGGGACGGGTGGAGAAGTTTTCAGTGGCAGCTCAAACTTTTTACCGTATTCGGACGCGGGTAGAAAGTTTTCCGTGGGGTGTTCAAACATTTTAATGTACTTGGGACGGGTGGTGAATGTTTTGAGAGGGTGATCAAACAATTTAACATTCTTGGGACGGGTGGAGAAAGTTTTGAGAGGGTGTTCAAATATTTTAACATTCTTGGGACGGGTGGAGAAAGTTTTGAGAGGGTGTTCAAACAATTAAACGCATTTGGGACGGCTGGAGAATGTTTTGAGAGGGGGTTCAATCATTTTAATGTATTTGGGACGGGTGTAGAAAGTTGTGAGAGGGTTTTCAAACAATTTATCGTTCTTGGGACAGGTGGAGGAAGTTTTGAGAGGGTGTTCAAACATTTCAACGCACTTGGGACGGGTGGAAAGAGTTTTCAGAGGGTGAGCAAACATTGTAACGTACTTGGGACGGGTGGAGAAAGTTTTGAGTGGGGGCTCAAACATTTTAACGTAATTGGGACGGGTGGAGAACGTATTGAGTGGGTGTTCAAACATTTTAACGTACTCGGGACCGGTGGAGAAAGTTTTGAGTGCGTGAGCAAACATTTAAACGTTTTTGGGACGGGCGTAGAAAGTTTTGAGAGGGTGTTCAAACATTTTAATGTACTAGGGACGGGTGTAGAAAGTTTCGAGTGGGTGTCAAACATTTTACCGTACTTGGGACGGGTGGAGAAAGTGTTGAGAGGGTGTTCAAATATTTTCACCCACTGGAGACGGGTGGAGAAACTTTTGAGAGGGTGTTCAAACAATTAAACGCATTTGGGACGGGGGAGAAAGTTTTGAGGGGGTGTTCAAACATTTTAATGTACTTGGGACGGTTGGAGAAAGTTTTGAGTGGGTGTTCATACATTTTACCGTACTTGGGACGGGTGGAGAAAGTTTTGAGAGGGTGTTCAAACATTTTAATGTGCTTGGGATCGGTGGAGATATTTTTGAGAGGATGTTCGAAACATTTTAACGTAATTGGGACGCGTGGAGAAGATTTGAGTGGCGGTTCAAACTTTTTACCGTATTGTGGCGCGGGTAGAAAGTTTTCCGTGGGGTGTTCAAACATTTTAATGTACTTGGGACGGCTGGAGAATGCTTTGAGAGGGGGTTCAAACATCTTAATGTACTTGGGACGGCTGGAGAATGTTTTGAGAGGGTGTTCAAACATTTTAATGTGCTTGGGATGGGTGGAGATATTTTTGAGAGGGTGTTCAAACATTTTAATGTAATTGGGACGGGTGGAGTTATTTTTGAGAGGGTGTTCGAAACATTTTAGCGTAATTGGGACGGGTGGAGAAGTTTTGAGTGGCAGCTCAAACTTTTTACCGTATTCGGACTCGGGTAGAAAGTTTTCCGTGGGGTGTTCAAACATTTTAATGTACTTGGGACGGGTGGAGAATGTTTTGAGAGGGTGATCAAACAATTTAACGTTCTTGTGACAGCTGGAGAAAGTTTTGAGAGGGTGTTCAAACATTTTAACGTTCTTCGGACGGGTGGGGACAGTTTTAGAGGGTGTTCAAACATTGTAACGTACATGGGACGAATGGAGAACGTTTTGCCAGGGGGATAAAACATTTTAACATTCTTGGGACGGGTGGAGAAAGTTTTGAGAGGGTGTTCAAATATTTTAACATTCTTGGGACGGGTGGAGAAAGTTCTGAGAGGGTGTTCAAACATTTTAACGCATTTGGGACGGGGGGAGAAAGTTTTGAGGGGGTGTTCAAACATTTTAACGCTCTATGGACTGGTGGAGAAATATTTGAGAGTTTGTTCATACATTTTAATGTGCTTGGGATCGGTGGAGATATTTTTGAGAGGATGTTTTAAACATTTTAACGTAATTGGGACGGGTGGAGAAGATTTGAGTGGCAGTTCAAACATTTTACCGTATTGGGACGCGGGGTGTTCAAACATTTTAATGTACTTGGGACGGCTGGAGAAAGTTGTGAGAGGGTGTTCAAACAATTTAACGTTCTTGGGACAGGTGGAGGAAGTTTTGAGAGGGTGTTCAAACATTTTAACGTACTTGGGACGGTCGGAGAAAGTTTTGAGTTGGGGTTCAAATATTTTAACGTTCTTTGGCCGGGTGGGGACAGTTTTAAAGGGTGTTCAAACATTGTAACGTACCTGGGACGAATGGAGAACGTTTTGACAGGGGGATAAAACATTTTAACATTCCTGGGACGGGTGTAGAAAGTTTTGAGAGGGTGTTCAAACATTTCAACGCACTTGGGACGGGTGGAAAGAGTTTTCAGAGGGTGAGCAAAAATTGTAACGTACTTGGGACGGGTGGAGAAAGTTTTGAGTGGGGGCTCAAACATTTTAACGTAATTGGGACGGGTGGAGAACGTATTGAGTGGGTGTTCAAACATTTTAACGTACTCGGGACCGGTGGAGAAAGTTTTGAGTGGGTGAGCAAACATTTAAACGTTCTATGGACGGGTGTAGAAAGTTTTGAGAGGGTGTTCAAACATTTTAATGTACTAGGGACGGGTGTAGAAAGTTTCGAGTGGGTGTCAAACATTTTACCGTACTTGGGACGGGTGGAGAAAGTGTTGAGAGGGTGTTCAAATATTTTCACCTACTGGAGACGGGTGGAGAAACTTTTGAGAGGGTGTTCAAACAATTAAACGCATTTGGGACGGGGGGAGAATGTTTTGAGGGGGTGTTCAAACATTTTAATGTACTTGGGACGGTTGGAGAAAGTTTTGAGTGGGTGTTCATACATTTTACCGTACTTGGGACGGGTGGAGAAGGTTTTGAGAGGGTGTTCAAACATTTTGATGTGCTTGGGACGGGTGGAGAAGGTTTTGAGAGGGTGTTCAAACATTTTGATGTACTTGGGACGAGTGTAGAAAGTTTTGAGAGGGTGATCAAACATTTTAACGTTCTTAGGACAGGTGGAGAAAGTATTGAGACTGTGTTCAAACATTTTAACATACTTGGGACGGGTAGACAAAGGTTTGAGAGGGTGTTCAAACCTTCTCACATACTTGGGACGGGTGGAGTACGTTTTGAGAGGGAGATCAAACATTTTAATGTAATCGTGACGGGCGGAGAAAGTATTGCGTGTGTGTTCAAACACATTAACGTACTTGGGACGGGTGGAGAAAGATTTGAGTGTGGGATAAAACATTTTAACATTCTTCGGACGGATGTAGAAAGTTTTGAGAGGGTGTTCAAACATTTCAACGCACGTGGGACGGGTGGAAAAAGTTTTGAGAGGGTGTTAAAACATTTTAATGTAATTGGGACGGGTGGAGTTATTTTTGAGAGGGTGTTCGAAATATTTTAATGTACTTGGGACGGGTGGAGTTATTTTTGAGAGGGTGTTCGAAATATTTTAATGTACTTGGGACGGGTGGAGTTATTTTTGAGAGGGTGTTCGAAATATTTTAATGTACTTGGGACGGGTGGAGAAGGTTTTGAGAGGGTGTTCAAACATTTTAACATTCTTAGGACGGGTGTAGAAAGTTTTGAGAGGGTTTTCAAACATTTCAACGCACTTGGGACGGGTGTAGAAAGTTTTGAGAGGGTTTTCAAACATTTCAACGCACTTGGGACAGGTGGAAAAAGTTTTGAGAGGGTGTTCAAACATTTTAACATTCTTAGGACGGGTGTAGAAAGTTTTGAGAGGGTTTTCAAACATTTCAACGCACTTGGGACGGGTGGAAAAAGTTTTCAGAGGGTGTTCAAACATTTTAACGTACTCGGGACGGGTGTAGAAAGTTTTGAGAGGGTCTCAAACATTTTAACGTACTTGGGATGGGTGGAGAACGTATTGAGTGGGTGTTCAAACATTTTAACGTACTCGGGACGGGTGGAGAAGTTCTGAGTGGCAGTTCAAACTTTTTCCCGTATTGGGACGCGGGTAGAAATTTTTCCGTGGGGTGTTCAAACATTTTAATGTACTTGGGACGGCTGGAGAAAGTTTTGAGTGCGTGAGCAAACATTTAAACGTTCTTGGGACGGGCGTAGAAAGTTTTGAGAGGGTGTTCAAACATTTTAATGTACTAGGGACGGGTGTAGAAAGTTTCGAGTGGGTGTCAAACATTTTACCGTACTTGGGACGGGTGGAGAAAGTGTTGAGAGGGTGTTCAAATATTTTCACCCACTGGAGACGGGTGGAGAAACTTTTGAGAGGGTGTTCAAACAATTAAACGCATTTGGGACGGGGGAGAAAGTTTTGAGGGGGTGTTCAAACATTTTAATGTACTTGGGACGGTTGGAGAAAGTTTTGAGAGGGTGTTCATACATTTTACCGTACTTGAGACGGGTGGAGAAAGTTTTGAGAGGGTGTTCAAAAATTTTAAGCATTTGGGACGGGGGGAGAAAGTTTTGAGGGGGTGTTCAAACATTTTAATGTGCTTGGGATCGGTGGAGATATTTTTGAGAGGATGTTCGAAACATTTTAACGTAATTGGGACGCGTGGAGAAGATTTGAGTGGCGGTTCAAACTTTTTACCGTATTGTGGCGCGGGTAGAAAGTTTTCCGTGGGGTGTTCAAACATTTTAATGTACTTGGGACGGCTGGAGAATGCTTTGAGAGGGGGTTCAAACATCTTAATGTACTTGGGACGGCTGGAGAATGTTTTGAGAGGGTGTTCAAACATTTTAATGTGCTTGGGATGGGTGGAGATAGTTTTTGAGAGGGTGTTCAAACATTTTAATGTAATTGGGACGGGTGGAGTTATTTTTGAGAGGGTGTTCGAAACATTTTAGCGTAATTGGGACGGGTGGAGAAGTTTTGAGTGGCAGCTCAAACTTTTTACCGTATTCGGACGCGGGTAGAAAGTTTTCCGTGGGGTGTTCAAACATTTTAATGTACTTGGGACGGGTGGAGAATGTTTTGAGAGGGTGATCAAACAATTTAACGTTCTTGTGACAGCTGGAGAAAGTTTTGAGAGGGTGTTCAAACATTTTAACGTTCTTCGGACGGGTGGGGACAGTTTTAGAGGGTGTTCAAACATTGTAACGTACATGGGACGAATGGAGAACGTTTTGCCAGGGGGATAAAACATTTTAACATTCTAGGGACGGGTGGAGAAAGTTTTGAGAGGGTGTTCAAATATTTTAACATTCTTGGGACGGGTGGAGAAAGTTCTGAGAGGGTGTTCAAACATTTTAACGCATTTGGGACGGGGGGAGAAAGTTTTGAGGGGGTGTTCAAACATTTTAACGCTCTATGGACTGGTGGAGAAATATTTGAGAGTTTGTTCATACATTTTAATGTGCTTGGGATCGGTGGAGATATTTTTGAGAGGATGTTTGAAACATTTTAACGTAATTGGGACGGGTGGAGAAGATTTGAGTGGCAGTTCAAACATTTTACCGTATTGGGACGCGGGGTGTTCAAACATTTTAATGTACTTGGGACGGCTGGAGAAAGTTTTGAGAGGGGGTTCAATCATTTTAATGTACTTGGGACGGGTGTAGAAAGTTGTGAGAGGGTGTTCAAACAATTTAACGTTCTTGGGACAGGTGGAGGAAGTTTTGAGAGTGTGTTCAAACATTTTAACGTACTTGGGACGGTCGGAGAAAGTTTTGAGTTGGGGTTCAAATATTTTAACGTTCTTTGGACGGGTGGGGACAGTTTTAAAGGGTGTTCAAACATTGTAACGTACCTGGGACGAATGGAGAACGTTTTGACTGGGGGATAAAACATTTTAACATTCCTGGGACGGGTGTAGAAAGTTTTGAGAGGGTGTTCAAACATTTCAACGCACTTGGGACGGGTGGAAAGAGTTTTCAGAGGGTGAGCAAAAATTGTAACGTACTTGGGACGGGTGGAGAAAGTTTTGAGTGGGGGCTCAAACATTTTAACGTAATTGGGACGGGTGGAGAACGTATTGAGTGGGTGTTCAAACATTTTAACGTACTCGGGACCGGTGGAGAAAGTTTTGAGTGGGTGAGCAAACATTTAAACGTTCTATGGACGGGTGTAGAAAGTTTTGAGAGGGTGTTCAAACATTTTAATGTACTAGGGACGGGTGTAGAAAGTTTCGAGTGGGTGTCAAACATTTTACCGTACTTGGGACGGGTGGAGAAAGTGTTGAGAGGGTGTTCAAATATTTTCACCTACTGGAGACGGGTGGAGAAACTTTTGAGAGGGTGTTCAAACAATTAAACGCATTTGGGACGGGGGGAGAATGTTTTGAGGGGGTGTTCAAACATTTTAATGTACTTGGGACGGTTGGAGAAAGTTTTGAGTGGGTGTTCATACATTTTACCGTACTTGGGACGGGTGGAGAAGGTTTTGAGAGGGTGTTCAAACATTTTGATGTGCTTGGGACGGGTGTAGAAAGTTTTGAGAGGGTGATCAAACATTTTAACGTTCTTAGGACAGGTGGAGAAAGTATTGAGACTGTGTTCAAACATTTTAACATACTTGGGACGGGTATACAAAGGTTTGAGAGGGTGTTCAAACCTTCTCACATACTTGGGACGGGTGGAGTACGTTTTGAGAGGGAGATCAAACATTTTAATGTAATCGTGACGGGCGGAGAAAGTATTGCGTGTGTGTTCAAACACATTAACGTACTTGGGACGGGTGGAGAAAGATTTGAGTGTGGGATAAAACATTTTAACATTCTTCGGACGGATGTAGAAAGTTTTGAGAGGGTGTTCAAACATTTCAACGCACGTGGGACGGGTGGAAAAAGTTTTGAGAGGGTGTTAAAACATTTTAATGTAATTGGGACGGGTGGAGTTATTTTTGAGAGGGTGTTCGAAATATTTTAATGTACTTGGGACGGGTGGAGTTATTTTTGAGAGGGTGTTCGAAATATTTTAATGTACTTGGGACGGGTGGAGTTATTTTTGAGAGGGTGTTCGAAATATTTTAATGTACTTGGGACGGGTGGAGAAGGTTTTGAGAGGGTGTTCAAACATTTTAACATTCTTAGGACGGGTGTAGAAAGTTTTGAGAGGGTTTTCAAACATTTCAACGCACTTGGGACGGGTGTAGAAAGTTTTGAGAGGGTTTTCAAACATTTCAACGCACTTGGGACAGGTGGAAAAAGTTTTGAGAGGGTGTTCAAACAATTAAACGCATTTGGGACGGGGGGAGAAAGTTTTGAGGGGGTGTTCAAAAATTTTAATGTACTTGGGACGGTTGGAGAAAGTTTTGAGTGGGTGTTCATACATTTTACCGTACTTGGGACGGGTGGAGAAGGTTTTGAGAGGGTGTTCAAACATTTTGATGTGCTTGGGACGGGTGTAGAAAGTTTTGAGAGGGTGATCAAACATTTTAACGTTCTTAGGACAGGTGGAGAAAGTATTGAGACTGTGTTCAAACATTTTAACATACTTGGGACGGGTAGACAAAGGTTTGAGAGGGTGTTCAAACCTTCTCACATACTTGGGACGGGTGGAGTACGTTTTGAGAGGGAGATCAAACATTTTAATGTAATCGTGACGGGCGGAGAAAGTATTGCGTGTGTGTTCAAACACATTAACGTACTTGGGACGGGTGGAGAAAGATTTGAGTGTGGGATAAAACATTTTAACATTCTTCGGACGGATGTAGAAAGTTTTGAGAGGGTGTTCAAACATTTCAACGCTCGTGGGACGGGTGGAAAAAGTTTTGAGAGGGTGTTAAAACATTTTAATGTAATTGGGACGGGTGGAGTTATTTTTGAGAGGGTGTTCGAAATATTTTAATGTACTTGGGACGGGTGGAGTTATTTTTGAGAGGGTGTTCGAAATATTTTAATGTACTTGGGACGGGTGGAGTTATTTTTGAGAGGGTGTTCGAAATATTTTAATGTACTTGGGACGGGTGGAGAAGGTTTTGAGAGGGTGTTCAAACATTTTAACATTCTTAGGACGGGTGTAGAAAGTTTTGAGAGGGTTTTCAAACATTTCAACGCACTTGGGACGGGTGTAGAAAGTTTTGAGAGGGTTTTCAAACATTTCAACGCACTTGGGACAGGTGGAAAAAGTTTTGAGAGGGTGTTCAAACAATTAAACGCATTTGGGACGGGGGGAGAAAGTTTTGAGGGGGTGTTCAAAAATTTTAATGTACTTGGGACGGTTGGAGAAAGTTTTGAGTGGGTGTTCATACATTTTACCGTACTTGGGACGGGTGGAGAAAGGGTTGAGAGGGTGTTCAAATATTTTCACCTACTGGAGTCGTGTGGAGAAGGTTTTGAGAGGGTGTTCAAACATTTAAACGCATTTGGGACGGGGGGAGAAAGTTTTGAGGGGGTGTTCAAACATCGTATCGCTCTATGGACTGGTGGAGAAATATTTGAGAGTTTGTTCATACATTTTAATGTGCTTGGGATATGTGGAGATATTTTTGAGAGGGTGTTCAAACATTTTAATGTAATTGGGAAGGGTGGAGATATTTTTGAGAGAGTGTTCAAACATTTTAATGTAATTGGGAAGGGTGGAGATATTTTTGAGAGGGTGTCCGAAACATTTTAGCGTAATTGGGACGGGTGGAGAAGTTTTGAGTGGCAGCTCAAACTTTTTACCGTATTCGGACGCGGGTAGTAAGTTTTCCGTGGGGTTTTCAGGCATTTTAATGTACTTGGGACGGGTGGAGAATGTTTTGAGAGGGTGATCAAACAATTTAACGTTCTTGGGACAGCTGGAGAAGGATTTGAGTGGGTGTTCAAATATTTTAATGTACTTGGGACGGTTGGAGAAAGTTTTGAGAGTGTGCTCAAACATTTTAACATACTTGGGACGGGTAGACAAAGGTTTGAGAGGGTGTTCAAACCTTCTCACATACTTGGGACGGGTGGAGTACGTTTTGAGAGGGAGATCAAACATTTTAATGTAATCGTGACGGGCGGAGAAAGTATTGCGTGTGTGTTCAAACACTTTAACGTACTTGGGACGGGTGGAGAAAGATTTGAGTGTGGGATAAAACATTTTAACATTCTTCGGACGGATGTAGAAAGTTTTGAGAGGGTGTTCAAACATTTCAACGCACGTGGGACGGGTGGAAAAAGTTTTGAGAGGGTGTTAAAACATTTTAATGTAATTGGGACGGGTGGAGTTATTTTTGAGAGGGTGTTCGAAATATTTTAATGTACTTGGGACGGGTGGAGTTATTTTTGAGAGGGTGTTCGAAATATTTTAATGTACTTGGGACGGGTGGAGAAGGTTTTGAGAGGGTGTTCAAACATTTTAACATTCTTAGGACGGGTGTAGAAAGTTTTGAGAGGGTTTTCAAACATTTCAACGCACTTGGGACGGGTGTAGAAAGTTTTGAGAGGGTTTTCAAACATTTCAACGCACTTGGGACGGGTGGAAAAAGTTTTCAGAGGGTGTTCAAACATTTTAACGTACTCGGGACGGGTGTAGAAAGTTTTGAGAGGGTCTCAAACATTTTAACGTACTTGGGATGGGTGGAGAAAGTGTTGAGAGGGGGTTCAAACATTTTAACATTCTTGGGGCGGATGTAGAAAGTTTTGAGAGGGTGTTCAAATATTTCAACGCACGTGGGACGGGTGGAAAAAGTTTTCAGAGGGTGTTCAAACATTTTAACGTACTCGGGACGGGTGGAGAAGTTCTGAGTGGCAGTTCAAACTTTTTACCGTATTGGGACGCGGGTAGAAAGTTTTCCGTGGGGTGTTCAAACATTTTAATGTACTTGGGACGGCTGGAGAACGTTTTGAGTGGGGGTTCAAACATTTTAACGTTCTTTGGACGGGTGGGGACAGTTTTAGAGGGAGTTCAAACATTTTAACGTACTTGGGACGAATGGAGAACGTTTTGAGAGGGGGATAAAACATTTCAACGCACTTGGGACGGGTGGAAAAAGTTTTGAGAGGGTGTTCAAACATTTTACCGTACTTGGGACGGGTGGGGAAAGTGTTGAGAGGGTGTTCAAATACTTTCACCTATTGGAGACGGGTGGAGAAAGTTTGGAGAGGGTGTTCAAACATTTAAACGCATTTGGGACGTGGGGAGAAAGTTTTTAGGGGGTGTTCAAACATTTTAACGCTCTATGGACGGGTGGAGAAAGATTTGAGAGTTTGTTCATACATTTTAACTTAATTGTGACGGGTGGAGAAATTACTGAGTTGGGGATTAAACATTTTAACGTTCTTGGGTAGGAGTTGGAGAAAGTTTTGCGAGGCTGTTCAAACATTTTAATATACTTGGGACGGGCGGAGAAAGTTTTGAGTGTGTGTTCAAACATTTTAATGTACTTGGGACGGGTGGAGAAGGTTTTGAGAGGCTGTTCAAACATTTTAACATACTTGGGACGGGCGGAGAAAGTTTTGAGTGGGGGTTCAATCATTTTAACGTATTTTGGACGTGTGGGGACAGTTTTAGAGGGTGTTCAAACATTTCAACGTACGGGACGAATGGAGAACGTTTTGAGAGGGGGATAAAACATTTTAACATTCTTGGGACGGATGTAGAAAGTTTTGAGAGGGTGTTCAAACATTTCAACGCACGTGGGACGGGTGGAAAAAGTTTTGAGAGGGTGTTAAAACATTTTAATGTAATTGGGACGGGTGGAGTTATTTTTGAGAGGGTGTTCGAAATATTTTAATGTACTTGGGACGGGTGGAGAAGGTTTTGAGAGGGTGTTCAAACATTTTAACTTTCTTAGGACGGGTGTAGAAAGTTTTGAGTGGGTTTGCAATCATTTCAACGCACTTGGGACGGGTGTAGAAAGTTTTGAGAGGGTTTTCAAACATTTAGACGCATTTGGGACGGGGGGAGAAAGTTTTGAGGGGGTGTTCAAACATCTTATCGCTCTATGGACTGGTGGAGAAATATTTGAGAGTTTGTTCATACATTTTAATGTGCTTGGGATATGTGGAGATATTTTTGAGAGGGTGTTCAAACATTTTAATGCAATTGGGAAGGGTGGAGATATTTTTGAGAGAGTGTTCAAACATTTTAATGTAATTGGGAAGGGTGGAGATATTTTTGAGAGGGTGTTCGAAACATTTTAGCGTAATTGGGACGGGTGGAGAAGTTTTGAGTGGCAGCTCAAACTTTTTACCGTATTCGGACGCGGGTAGTAAGTTTTCCGTGGGGTGTTCAAACATTTTAATGTACTTGGGACGGGTGGAGAATGTTTTGAGAGGGTGATCAAACAATTTAACGTTCTTGGGACAGCTGGAGAAGGATTTGAGTGGGTGTTCAAATATTTTAATGTACTTGGGACGGTTGGAGAAAGTTTTGAGAGTGTGCTCAAACATTTTAACATACTTGGGACGGGTAGACAAAGGTTTGAGAGGGTGTTCAAACCTTCTCACATACTTGGGACGGGTGGAGTACGTTTTGAGAGGGAGATCAAACATTTTAATGTAATCGTGACGGGCGGAGAAAGTATTGCGTGTGTGTTCAAACACTTTAACGTACTTGGGACGGGTGGAGAAAGATTTGAGTGTGAGATAAAACATTTTAACATTCTTCGGACGGATGTAGAAAGTTTTGAGAGGGTGTTCAAACATTTCAACGCACGTGGGACGGGTGGAAAAAGTTTTGAGAGGGTGTTAAAACATTTTAATGTAATTGGGACGGGTGGAGTTATTTTTGAGAGGGTGTTCGAAATATTTTAATGTACTTGGGACGGGTGGAGTTATTTTTGAGAGGGTGTTCGAAATATTTTAATGTACTTGGGACGGGTGGAGAAGGTTTTGAGAGGGTGTTCAAACATTTTAACATTCTTAGGACGGGTGTAGAAAGTTTTGAGAGGGTTTTCAAACATTTCAACGCACTTGGGACGGGTGTAGAAAGTTTTGAGAGGGTTTTCAAACATTTCAACGCACTTGGGACGGGTGGAAAAAGTTTTGAGAGGGTGTTCAAACAATTAAACGCATTTGGGACGGGGGGAGAAAGTTTTGAGGGGGTGTTCAAACATTTTAATGTACTTGGGACGGGGGTGGAAAGTTTTGAGAGGGTGTTCAAACATTCTAACGCACTTTGGATGGCTGGAGAAAGTTTTGAGTGGGGGATAATACATTTTAACTTACTTGGGACGGGTGGAGAAAGTTCTGAGTGGGGTTTTATACATTTTAACGTATTTCGGACTGATGGAGACAGTTTTGTGTGGGTGTTCAAACATTTTAACCTACTTGGGACGGGTGGAGACCGTTTGGAGAGGGGGATAAAACATTTTAACATTCCTGGGACCGGGGTAGAAAGTTCTGAGTTGGGTGTTCAAACATTTTTACGTACTGGTGGCGGGTGGAGAAAGATATGAGTAGCGGTTAAAACATTTTAACTTACTTGGGACGGGTGGAGAAAGTACTGAGTCGGGGTTTAAACATTTTAACCTTCTTGGGACGGTTGGAGAAAGTTTTGAGTGGGTGTTCAAACATTTTGATGTACTTGGGACGGGTGGAGAAGGTTTTGAGAGGGTGTTCAAACATTTTGATGTACTTGGGACGAGTGTAGAAAGTTTTGAGTGGGTGATCAAACATTTTAACGTTCTTAGGACAGGTGGAGAAAGTATTGAGAGTGTGTTCAAACATTTTAACATTCTTGGGACGGGTGGAGTACGTTTTGAGAGGGTGATCAAACATTTTAATGTAATCGTGACGGGCGGAGAAAGCATTGCGTGTGTGTTCAAACATTTTAACGTACTTGGGACGGGTGGAGAAAGATTTGTGAGGTGGTTCAAACATTTTAGTGCGCATGGGATGGGTGGAGAAAGTTTTGAGAGTGTGATCAAACATTTTAACCTACTTGGGACGGCTGGAGAAAGATTTGAGTGGGGATTAAAACATTTTAACTTAATTGTGACGGGTGGAGAAATTACTGAGTTTGGGTTTAAACATTTTAACGTTCTTGGGAGTGTTGGAGAAAGTTTTGTGTGAGTGTTCAAACATTTTAATGTACTTGGGACGGGTGGAGAAGGTTTTGAGAGGCTGTTCAAACATTTTAACATACTTGGGACGGGCGGAGAAAGTTTTGAGTGGGGGTTCAATCATTTTAACGTTCTTTGGACGTGTGGGGACAGTTTTAGAGGGTCTTCAAACATTTTAACGTACGGGACGAATGGAGAAAGTTTTGAGGGGGATAAAACATTTTAACATTCTTGGGACGGATGTAGAAAGTTTTGAGAGGGTGTTCAAACATTTCAACGCACGTGGGACGGGTGGAAAAAGTTTTGAGAGGGTGTTAAAACATTTTAATGTAATTGGGACGGGTGGAGTTATTTTTGAGAAGGTGTTCGAATTATTTTAATGTACTTGGGATGGGTGGAGAAGGTTTTGAGAGGGTGTTCAAACATTTTAACATTCTTAGGACGGGTGTAGAAAGTTTTGAGAGGGTTTTCAAACATTTCAAAGCACTTGGGACGGGTGGAGAAGTTCTGAGTGGCAGTTCAAACATTTTACCGTATTGGGACGCGGGTTGAAAGTTTTCCGTGGGGTGTTCAAACATTTCAATGTACTTGGGACGGCTGGAGAATGCTTTGAGAGGGGGTTCAAACATTTTAATGTACTTGGGATGGCTGGAGAATGTTTTGAGAGGGGGGTCAAACATTTTAATGTACTTGGGACGGGTGTAGAAAGTTGTGAGAGGGTGTTCAAACAATTTAACATACTTGGGACGGGCGGAGAAAGTTTTGAGTGGGGGTTCAATCATTTTAACGTTCTTTGGACGTGTGGGGACAGTTTTAGAGGGTCTTCAAACATTTTAACGTACGGGACGAATGGAGAACGTTTTGAGGGGGATAAAACATTTTAACATTCTTGGGACGGATGTAGAAAGTTTTGAGAGGGTGTTCAAACATTTCAACGCACGTGGGACGGGTGGAAAAAGTTTTGAGAGGGTGTTAAAACATTTTAATGTAATTGGGACGGGTGGAGTTATTTTTGAGAAGGTGTTCGAATTATTTTAATGTACTTGGGATGGGTGGAGAAGGTTTTGAGAGGGTGTTCAAACATTTTAACATTCTTAGGACGGGTGTAGAAAGTTTTGAGAGGGTTTTCAAACATTTCAAAGCACTTGGGACGGGTGGAGAAGTTCTGAGTGGCAGTTCAAACATTTTACCGTATTGGGACGCGGGTTGAAAGTTTTCCGTGGGGTGTTCAAACATTTTAATGTACTTGGGACGGCTGGAGAATGCTTTGAGAGGGGGTTCAAACATTTTAATGTACTTGGGATGGCTGGAGAATGTTTTGAGAGGGGGGTCAAACATTTTAATGTACTTGGGACGGGTGTAGAAAGTTGTGAGAGGGTGTTCAAACAATTTAACATACTTGGGACGGGCGGAGAAAGTTTTGAGTGGGGGTTCAATCATTTTAACGTTCTTTGGACGTGTGGGGACAGTTTTAGAGGGTCTTCAAACATTTTAACGTACGGGACGAATGGAGAACGTTTTGAGGGGGATAAAACATTTTAACATTCTTGGGACGGATGTAGAAAGTTTTGAGAGGGTGTTCAAACATTTCAACGCACGTGGGACGGGTGGAAAAAGTTTTGAGAGGGTGTTAAAACATTTTAATGTAATTGGGACGGGTGGAGTTATTTTTGAGAAGGTGTTCGAATTATTTTAATGTACTTGGGATGGGTGGAGAAGGTTTTGAGAGGGTGTTCAAACATTTTAACATTCTTAGGACGGGTGTAGAAAGTTTTGAGAGGGTTTTCAAACATTTCAAAGCACTTGGGACGGGTGGAGAAGTTCTGAGTGGCAGTTCAAACATTTTACCGTATTGGGACGCGGGTTGAAAGTTTTCCGTGGGGTGTTCAAACATTTTAATGTACTTGGGACGGCTGGAGAATGCTTTGAGAGGGGGTTCAAACATTTTAATGTACTTGGGACGGCTGGAGAATGTTTTGAGAGGGGGGTCAAACATTTTAATGTACTTGGGACGGGTGTAGAAAGTTGTGAGAGGGTGTTCAAACAATTTAACGTTCTTGAGACAGGTGGAGGAAGTTTTGAGAGGGTGTTCAAACATTCTAACGCACTTGGAACGGGTGGAGAAGTTCTGAGTGGCAGTTCAAACTTTTTACCGTATTGGGACGCGGGTAGAAAGTTTTCCGTGGGGTGTTCAAACATTTTAATGTACTTGGGACGGCTGGAGAAAGTTTTGAGTGGGGGTTCAAACATTTGAACGTTCTTTGGACGGGTGGGGACAGTTTTAGAGGGTGTCCAAACATTTTAACGTACTTGGGACGAATGGAGAACGTTTTGAGAGGGGGATAAAACATTTAAACGTTCTTGGGACGGGTGTAGAAAGTTTTGAGATGTTGTCAAACATTTCAACGCACTTGGGACGGGTGGAAAAAGTTTTGAGAGGGTGTTCAAACATTTTACCGTACTTGGGACCGGTGGAGAAAGTGTTGAGAGGGTGTTCAAATACTTTCACCTACTGGAGACGGGTGGAGAATTTTTGGAGAGGGTGTTCAAACATTTAAACGCATTTGGGACGTGGGGAGAAAGTTTTGAGGGAATGTTCAAACATTCTAACGCTCTATGGACGGGTGGAGAAAGATGTGAGAGTTTGTTCATACATTTTAATGTGCTTGGGATGGGTGGAGATATTTTTGAGAGGGTGTTCAAACATTTTAATGTAATTGGGACGGGTGGAGATATTTTTGAGAGGGTGTTCGAAACATTTTAATGTTATTGGGACGGGTGGAGATATTTCTGAGATGGTGTTCATACATTTTAATGTTATTGGGACGGGTGGAGATATTTTTGAGAGGGTGTTCAAAAATTTTAATGTAATTGGGAAGGGTGGAGATATTTTTGAGAGGGTGTTCGAAACATTTTAGCGTAATTGGGACGGGTGGAGAAGTTTTGAGTGGCAGCTCAAACTTTTTACCGTATTCGGGCGCGGGTAGAAAGTTTTCCGTGGGGTGTTCAAACATTTTAATGTACTTGGGACGGCTGGAGAAAGTTTTGAGTGGGGGTTCAAACATTTGAACGTTCTTTGGACGGGTGGGGACAGTTTTAGAGGGTGTTCAAACATTTTAACGTACTTGGGACGAATGGAGAACGTTTTGAGAGGGGGATAAAACATTTAAACGTTCTTGGGACGGGTGTAGAAAGTTTTGAGATGTTGTCAAACATTTCAACGCACTTGGGACGGGTGGAAAAAGTTTTGAGAGGGTGTTCAAACATTTTACCGGACTTGGGACGGGTGGAGAAAGTGTTGAGAGGGTGTTCAAATACTTTCACCTACTGGAGACGGGTGGAGAATTTTTGGAGAGGGTGTTCAAACATTTAAACGCATTTGGGACGTGGGGAGAAAGTTTTGAGGGAATGTTCAAACATTCTAACGCTCTATGGACGGGTGGAGAAAGATTTGAGAGTTTGTTCATACATTTTAATGTGCTTGGGATGGGTGGAGATATTTTTGAGATGGTGTTCAAACATTTTAATGTAATTGGGACGGGTGGAGATATTTTTGAGAGGGTGTTCGAAACATTTTAATGTTATTGGGACGGGTGGAGATATTTTTGAGATGGTGTTCATACATTTTAATGTTATTGGGACGGGTGGAGATATTTTTGAGAGGGTGTTCAAAAATTTTAATGTAATTGGGACGGGTGGAGATATTTTTGAGAGGGTGTTCGAAACATTTTAGCGTAATTGGGACGGGTGGAGAAGTTTTGAGTGGCAGCTCAAACTTTTTACCGTATTCGGGCGCGGGTAGAAAGTTTTCCGTGGGGTGTTCAAACATTTTAATGTACTTGGGACGGCTGGAGAATGTTTTGAGAGGGGGTTCATACATTTTAATGTACTTGGGACGGGTGGAGGTATTTTTGAGAGGGTGTTCGAAATATTTTAATGTACTTGGGACGGGTGGAGAAGGTTTTGAGAGGCTGTTCAAACATTTTAACATACTTGGGACGGGCGGAGAAAGTTTTGAGTGGGGGTTCAAACATTTTAACGTATTTTGGACGTGTGGGGACAGTTTTAGAGGGTGTTCAAACATTTTAACGTACGGGACGAATGGAGAACGTTTTCAGAGGGGGATAAAACATTTTAACATTCTTGGGACGGGTGTAGAAAGTTTTGAGAGGGTGTTCAAACATTTCAACGCACGTGGGACGGGTGGAAAAAGTTTTGAGAGGGTGTTAAAACATTTTAATGTAATTGGGACGGGTGGAGTTATTTTTGAGAGGGTGTTCGAAATATTTTAATGTACTTGGGACGGGTGGAGAAGGTTTTGAGAGGCTGTTCAAACATTCTAACATACCTGGGACGGGCGGAGAAAGTTTTGAGTGGGGGTTCAATCATTTTAACGTATTTTGGATGTGTGGGGACAGATTTAGAGGGTCCTCAAACATTTTAACGTACGGGACGAATGGAGAACGTTTTGAGGGGGATAAAACATTTTAACATTCTTGGGACGGATGTAGAAAGTTTTGAGAGGGTGTTCAAACATTTCAACGCACGTGGGACGGGTGGAAAAAGTTTTGAGAGGGTGTTGAAACATTTTAATGTAATTGGGACGGGTGGAGTTATTTTTGAGAAGGTGTTCGAAATATTTTAATGTACTTGGGATGGGTGGAGAAGGTTTTGAGGGGGTGTTCAAACATTTTAACATTCTTAGGACGGGTGTAGAAAGTTTTGAGAGGGTTTTCAAACATTTCAAAGCACTTGGGACGGGTGGAGAAGTTCTGAGTGGCAGTTCAAACATTTTACCGTATTGGGACGCGGGTTGAAAGTTTTCCTTGGGGTGTTCAAACATTTTAATGTACTTGGGACGGCTGGAGAACGCTTTGAGAGGGGGTTCAAACATTTTAATGTACTTGGGACGGCTGGAGAATGTTTTGAGAGGGGGGTCAAACATTTTAATGTACTTGGGACGGGTGTAGAAAGTTGTGAGAGGGTTTTCAAACAATTTAACGTTCTTGAGACAGGTGGAGGAAGTTTTGAGAGGGTGTGCAAACATTTTAACGCACTTGGAACGGGTGGAGAAGTTCTGAGTGGCAGTTCAAACTTTTTGCCGTATTGGGACGCGGGTAGAAAGTTTTCCGTGGGGTGTTCAAACATTTTAATGTACTTGGGACGGCTGGAGAAAGTTTTGAGAGGGTGTTCAAACATTTTACCGTACTTGGGACGGGTGGAGAAAGTGTTGAGAGGGTGTTCAAATACTTTCACCTACTGGAGACGGGTGGAGAATTTTTGGAGAGGGTGTTCAAACATTTAAACGCATTTGGGACGTGGGGAGAAAGTTTTGAGGGAATGTTCAAACATTCTAACGCTCTATGGACGGGTGGAGAAAGATTTGAGAGTTTGTTCATACATTTTAATGTGCTTGGGATGGGTGGAGATATTTCTGAGATGGTGTTCATACATTTTAATGTTATTGGGACGGGTGGAGATATTTTTGAGAGGGTGTTCAAAAATTTTAATGTAATTGGGAAGGGTGGAGATATTTTTGAGAGGGTGTTCGAAACATTTTAATGTTATTGGGACGGGTGGAGATATTTCTGAGATGGTGTTCATACATTTTAATGTACTTGGGACGGCTGGAGAATATTTTGAGAGGGGGGTCAAACATTTTAATGTACTTGGGACGTGGGGAGAAAGTTTTGAGGGAATGTTCAAACATTCTAACGCTCTATGGACGGGTGGAGAAAGATTTGAGAGTTTGTTCATACATTTTAATGTGCTTGGG
Organism: Hypanus sabinus; assembly: GCF_030144855.1. Taxonomy (NCBI): domain Eukaryota; kingdom Metazoa; phylum Chordata; class Chondrichthyes; order Myliobatiformes; family Dasyatidae; genus Hypanus; species Hypanus sabinus. The sequence continues at coordinate 455,876 of NW_026781014.1, forward strand.
ATGGGTGGAGATATTTTTGAGAGGGTGTTCAAACATTTTAATGTAATTGGGACGGGTGGAGATAGTTTTTGAGAGGGTGTTCGAAACATTTTAATGTTATTGGGACGGGTGGAGATATTTCTGAGATGGTGTTCATACATTTTAATGTTATTGGAACGGGTGGAGATATTTTTGAGAGGGTGTTCAAAAATTTTAATGTAATTGGGAAGGGTGGAGATATTTTTGAGAGGGTGTTCGAAACATTTTAGCGTAATTGGGACGGGTGGAGAAGTTTTGAGTGGCAGCTCAAACTTTTTACCGTATTCGGGCGCGGGTAGAAAGTTTTCCGTGGGGTGTTCAAACATTTTAATGTACTTGGGACGGCTGGAGAATGCTTTGAGAGGGTGTTCAAACATTTTAATGTACTTGGGACGGCTGGAGAATGTTTTGAGAGGGGGTTCAAACATTTTAATGTACTTGGGACGGGTGGAGGTATTTTTGAGAGGGTGTTCGAAATATTTTAATGTACTTGGGACGGGTGGAGAAGGTTTTGAGAGGGTGTTCAAACATTTTAACATTCTTAGGACGGGTGTAGAAAGTTTTGAGAGGGTTTTCAAACATTTCAACGCACTTGTAACGGGTGGAGAATTTCTGAGTGGCGGTTCAAACTTTTTACCGTATTGGGACGCGGGTAGGAAGTTTTCCGTGGGGTGTTCAAACATTTTAATGTACTTGGAACGGCTGGAGAATGCTTTGAGAGGGGGTTCAAACATTTTAATGTACTTGGGACGGCTGGAGAAAGTTTTGAGTGGGGGTTCAAACATTTGAACGTTCTTTGGACGGGTGGGGACAGTTTTAGAGGGTGTTCAAACATTTTAACGTACTTGGGACGAATGGAGAACGTTTTGAGAGGGGGATAAAACATTTCAACGCACTTGGGACGGGTGTAGAAAGTGTTGAGAGGGTGTTCAAATACTTTCACCTACTGGAGACGGGTGGAGAATTTTTGGAGAGGGTGTTCAAACATTTAAACGCATTTGGGACGTGGGGAGAAAGTTTTGAGTGAATGTTCAAACATTCTAACGCTCTATGGACGGGTGGAGAAAGATTTGAGAGTTTGTTCATACATTTTAATGTGCTTGGGATGGGTGGAGATATTTTTGAGATGGTGTTCAAACATTTTAATGTTATTGGGACGGGTGGAGATATTTTTGAGATGGTGTTCATACATTTTAATGTTATTGGGACGGGTGGAGATATTTTTGAGAGGGTGTTCAAAAATTTTAATGTAATTGGGAAGGGTGGAGATATTTTTGAGAGGGTGTTCGAAACATTTTAGCGTAATTGGGACGGGTGGAGAAGTTTTGAGTGGCAGCTCAAACTTTTTACCGTATTCGGGCGCGGGTAGAAAGTTTTCCGTGGGGTGTTCAAACATTTTAATGTACTTGGGACGGCTGGAGAATGCTTTGAGAGGGGGTTCAAACATTTTAATGTACTTGGGACGGGTGGAGGTATTTTTGAGAGGGTGTTCGAAATATTTTAATGTACTTGGGACGGGTGGAGAAGGTTTTGAGAGGGTGTTCAAACATTTTAACATTCTTAGGACGGGTGTAGAAAGTTTTGAGAGGGTTTTCAAACATTTCAACGCACTTGGAACGGGTGGAGAATTTCTGAGTGGCAGTTCAAACTTTTTACCGTATTGGGACGCGGGTAGAAAGTTTTCCGTGGGGTGTTCAAACATTTTAATATACTTGGGACGGCTGGAGAATGCTTTGAGAGGGGGTTCAATCATTTTAATGTACTTGGGACGGCTGGAGAAAGTTTTGAGTGGGGGTTCAAACATTTGAACGTTCTTTGGACGGGTGGGGACAGTTTTAGAGGGTGTTCAAACATTTTAACGTACTTGGGACGAATGGAGAACGTTTTGAGAGGGGGATAAAACATTTAAACGTTCTTGGGACGGGTGTAGAAAGTTTTGAGATGTTGTCAAACATTTCAACGCACTTGGGACGAGTGGAAAAAGTTTTGAGAGGGTGTTCAAACATTTTACCGTACTTGGGACGGGTGGAGAAAGTGTTGAGAGGGTGTTCAAATACTTTCACCTACTGGAGACGGGTGGAGAATTTTTGGAGAGGGTGTTCAAACATTTAAACGCATTTGGGACGGTTGGAGAAAGTTTTGAGTGGGTGTTCAAACATTTTAACATACTTGGGACGGGTGGAGAAAGATTTCTGAGTGGGTTGTTATACATTTTAACGTAATTGGGACTGTTGGAGAAAGTTTTGAGTGGGTGGTCAAACATTTTAATGTAATCGTGACGGGCGGAGAAAGTATTGCGTGTGTGTTCAAACATTTTAACGTACTTGGGACGGGTGGAGAAAGATTTGTGAGGTGGTTCAAACATTTTAGTGCGCTTGGGATGGGTGGAGAAAGTTTTGAGAGTGTGATCAAACATTTTAACCTACTTGGGACGGCTGGAGAAAGATTTGAGTGGGGGTTAAAACATTTTAACATAATTGTGACGGGTGGAGAAATTACTGAGTTGGGGTTTTAACATTTTAACGTTCTTGGGAGGGTTGGAGAAAGTTTTGAGTGGGTGTTCAAACATTTTAATGTACTTGGGACGGGTGGAGAAGGTTTTGAGAGGGTGTTCAAACATTTTAACATACTTGGGACGGACGGAGAAAGTTTTGAGTGGGGGTTCAATCATTTTAACGTATTTTGGACGTGTGGGGACAGTTTTAGAGGGTCTTCAAACATTTTAACGTACGGGACGAATGGAGAACGTTTTGAGAGGGCGATAAAACATTTTAACATTCTTGGGACGGATGTAAAAAGTTTTGAGAGGGTGTTCAAACATTTCAACGCACGTGGGACGGGTGGAAAAAGTTTTGAGAGGGTGTTAAAACATTTTAATGTAATTGGGACGGGTGGAGTTATTTTTGAGAGGGTGTTCGAAATATTTTAATGTACTTGGGACGGGTGGAGAAGGTTTTGAGAGGGTGTTCAAACATTTTAACATTCTTAGGACGGGTGTAGAAAGTTTTGAGAGGGTTTTCAAACATTTCAACGCACTTGGGACGGGTGGAGATATTTTTGAGAGGGTGTTCGAAACATTTTAATGTTATTGGGACGGGTGGAGATATTTTTGAGATGGTGTTCAAACATTTTAATGTAATTGGGAAGGGTGGAGATATTTTTGAGAGGGTGTTCGAAACATTTTAATGTTATTGGGACGGGTGGAGATATTTTTGAGATGGTGTTCAAACATTTTAATGTAATTGGGAAGGGTGGAGATATTTTTGAGAGGGTGTTCGAAACATTTTAGCGTAATTGGGACGGGTGGAGAAGTTTTGAGTGGCAGCTCAAACCTTTTACCGTATTCGGGCGCGGGTAGAAAGTTTTCCGTGGGGTGTTCAAACATTTTAATGTACTTGGGACGGCTGGAGAATGCTTTGAGATGGTGTTCAAACATTTTAATGTGATTGGGAAGGGTGGAGATATTTTTGAGAGGGTGTTAAAACATTTTAATGTAATTGGGACGGGTGGAGTTATTTTTGAGAGGGTGTTCGAAATATTTTAATGTACTTGGGACGGGTGGAGAAGGTTTTGAGAGGGTGTTCAAACATTTCAACGCACGTGGGACGGGTGGAAAATGTTTTGAGAGGGTGTTAAAACATTTTAATGTAATTGGGACGGGTGGAGTTATTTTTGAGAGGGTGTTCGAAATATTTTAATGTACTTGGGACGGGTGGAGAAGGTTTTGAGAGGGTGTTCAAACATTTTAACATTCTTAGGACGGGTGTAGAAAGTTTTGAGAGGGTGTTCAAACATTTTAATGTACTTGGGACGGCTGGAGAATGCTTTGAGATGGTGTTCAAACATTTTAATGTGATTGGGAAGGGTGGAGATATTTTTGAGAGGGTGTTAAAACATTTTAATGTAATTGGGACGGGTGGAGTTATTTTTGAGAGGGTGTTCGAAATATTTTAATGTACTTGGGACGGGTGGAGAAGGTTTTGAGAGGGTGTTCAAACATTTCAACGCACGTGGGACGGGTGGAAAATGTTTTGAGAGGGTGTTAAAACATTTTAATGTAATTGGGACGGGTGGAGTTATTTTTGAGAGGGTGTTCGAAATATTTTAATGTACTTGGGACGGGTGGAGAAGGTTTTGAGAGGGTGTTCAAACATTTTAACATTCTTAGGACGGGTGTAGAAAGTTTTGAGAGGGTTTTCAAACATTTCAACGCACTTGGGACGGGTGGAGATATTTTTGAGAGGGTGTTCGAAACATTTTAATGTTATTGGGACGGGTGGAGATATTTTTGAGATGGTGTTCAAACATTTTAATGTAATTGGGAAGGGTGGAGATATTTTTGAGAGGGTGTTCGAAACATTTTAATGTTATTGGGACGGGTGGAGATATTTTTGAGATGGTGTTCAAACATTTTAATGTAATTGGGAAGGGTGGAGATATTTTTGAGAGGGTGTTCGAAACATTTTAGCGTAATTGGGACGGGTGGAGAAGTTTTGAGTGGCAGCTCAAACTTTTTACCGTATTCGGGCGCGGGTAGAAAGTTTTCCGTGGGGTGTTCAAACATTTTAATGTACTTGGGACCGCTGGAGAATGCTTTGAGATGGTGTTCAAACATTTTAATGTGATTGGGAAGGGTGGAGATATTTTTGAGAGGGTGTTCGAAAAATTTTAATGTTATTGGGACGGGTGGAGATATTTTTGAGATGGTGTTCAAACATTTTAGCGTAATTGGGACGGGTGGAGAAGTTTTGAGTGGCAGCTCAAACTTGTTACCGTATTCGGGCGCGGGTGAAAAGTTTTCCGTGGGGTGTTCAAACATTTTAATGTACTTGGGACGGCTGGAGAATGCTTTGAGAGGGGGTTCAAACATTTTAATGTACTTGGGACGGCTGGAGAAAGTTTTGAGTGAGGGTTCAAACATTTGAACGTTCTTTGGACGGGTGGGGACAGTTTTAGAGGGTGTTCAAACATTTTAACGTACTTGGGACGAATGGAGAACGTTTTGAGAGGGGGATAAAACATTTAAACGTTCTTGGGACGGGTGTAGAAAGTTTTGAGATGTTGTCAAACATTTCAACGCACTTGGGACGGGTGGAAAAAGTTTTGAGAGGGTGTTCAAACATTTTAATGTAATTGGGAAGGGTGGAGATATTTTTGAGAGGGTGTTAGAAACATTTTAGCGTAATTGGGACGGGTGGAGAAGTTTTGAGTGGCAGCTCAAACTTTTTACCGTATTCGGGCGCGGGTGGAAAGTTTTCCGTGGGGTGTTCAAACATTTTAATGTACTTGGGACGGCTGGAGAATGCTTTGAGAGGGGGTTCAAACATTTTAATGTACTTGGGACGGCTGGAGAATGTTTTGAGAGGGGGTTCAAACATTTTAACGTACTTGGGACGAATGGAGAACGTTTTGACAGGGGGATAAAACATTTTAACATTCCTGGGACGGGTGTAGAAAGTTTTGAGAGGGTGTTCAAACATTTCAACGCACTTGGGACGGGTGGAAAGAGTTTTCAGAGGGTGAGCAAACATTGTAACATACCTGGGACGGGTGGAGAAAGTTCTGAGTGGGGGCTCAAACATTTTAACGTAATTGGGACGGGTGGAGAACGTATTGAGTGGGTGTTCAAACATTTTAACGTACTCGGGACCGGTGGAGAAAGTTTTGAGTGGGTGAGCAAACATTTAAACGTTCTTGGGACGGGTGTAGAAAGTTTTGAGAGGGTGTTCAAACATTTTAATGTACTTGGGACGAGTGTAGAAAGTTTTGAGAGGGTGATCAAACATTTTAATGTACTCGGGACGGGTGTAGAAAGTTTCGAGTGTGTGTCAAACATTTCAACGCACTTGTGACGGGTGTAGAAAGTTTTGAGAGGGTTTTCAAACATTTTAACCTACTCGGGACGGGTGGAGAAGTTCTGAGTGGCAGTTCAAACTTTTTAACGTATTGGGACGCGGGTAAAAAGTTTTCCGTGGGGTGTTCAAACATTTTAATGTACTTGGGACGGCTGGAGAATGCTTTGAGTGGGGGTTCAAACATTTTAATGTACTTGGGACGTCTGGAGAATGTTTTGAGTGGGGGTTAAAACATTTGAACGTTCTTTGGACGGGTGGGGACAGTTTTAGAGGGTGTTCAAACATTTCAACGTACTTGGGACGAATGGAGAACGTTTTGAGAGGGGGATGAAACATTTAAACGTTCTTGGGACGGGTGTAGAAAGTTTTGAGATGTTGTCAAACATTTCAACGCACTTGGGACGGGTGGAAAAAGTTTTGAGAGGGTGTTCAAACATTTTACAGTACTTGGGACGGGTGGAGAAAGTGTTGAGAGGGTGTTCAAATACTTTCACCTACTGGAGACGGGTGGAGAAAGTTTGGAGAGGGTGTTCAAACATTTAAACGCATTTGGGACGTGGGGAGAAAATTTTGAGGGAATGTTCAAACATTTTAACGCTCTATGGACGGGTGGAGAAAGATTTGAGAGTTTGTTCATACATTTTAATGTGCTTGGGATGGGTGGAGATATTTTTGAGAGGGTGTTCAAACATTTTAATGTAATTGGGACGGCTGGAGCAATTTTTGAGAGGGTGTTCGAAACATTTTAATGTTATTCGGACGGGTGGAGATATTTTTGAGATGGTGTTCTAACATTTTAATGTAATTGGGAAGGGTGGAGAAATTTTTGAGAGGGTGTTCGAAACATTTTAGCGTAATTGGGACGGGTGGAGAAGTTTTGAGTGGCAGCTCAAACTTTTTACCGTATTCGGGCGCGGGTAGAAAGTTTTCCGTGGGGTGTTCAAACATTTTAATGTACTTGGGACGGCTGGAGAATGCTTTGAGAGGGGGTTCAAACATTTTAATGTACTTGGGACGGCTGCAGAATGTTTTGAGAGGGGGTTCAAACATTTTAATGTACTTGGGACGGGTGTAGAAAGTTGTGAGAAGGTGTTCAAACAATTTAACGTTCTTGGGACAGGTGGAGGAAGTTTTGAGAGGGTGTTCAAACATTTTAACGTACTTGGGACGGTCGGAGAAAGTTTTGAGTGGGGGTTCAAATATTTCAACGTTCTGTGGACGGGTGGGGACAGTTTTAAAGGGTGTTCAAACATTTTACCGTACCTGGGACGAATGGAGAACGTTATGACAGGGGGATAAAATATTTTAACATTCCTGGGACGGGTGTAGAAAGTTTTGAGAGGGTGTTCAAACATTTCAACGCACTTGGGACGGGTGGAAAGAGTTTTCAGAGGGTGAGAAAACATTGTAACGTACTTGGGACGGGTGGAGAAAGTTTTGAGTGGGGGCTCAAACATTTTAACGTATTTGGGACGGGTGGAGAACGTATTGAGTGGGTGTTCAAACATTTTAACGTACTCGGGACCGGTGGAGAAAGTTTTGAGTGGGTGAGCAAACATTTAAACGTTCTTGGGACGGGTGTAGAAAGTTTTGAGAGGGTGTTCAAACATTTTAATGTACTTGGGACGAGTGTAGAAAGTTTTGAGAGGGTGATCAAACATTTTAACGTTCTTAGGACAGGTGGAGAAAGTATTGAGAGTGTGTTCAAACATTTTAACATACTTGGGACGAGTAGACAAAGGTTTGAGAGGGTGTTCAAACCTTTTAACATACTTGGGACGGGTGGAGTACGTTTTGAGAGGGTGATCAAACATTTTAATGTAATCGTGACGGGCGGAGAAAGTATTGCGTGTGTGTTCAAACATTTTAACGTACTTGGGACGGGTGGAGAAAGATTTGTGAGGTGGTTCAAACATTTTAGTGCGCTTGGGATGGGTGGAGAAAGTTTTGAGAGTGTGATCAAACATTTTAACCTACTTGGGACGGCTGGAGAAAGATTTGAGTGGGGGTTAAAACATTTTACTTAATTGTGACGGGTGGAGAAATTACTGAGTTGGGGTTTTAACATTTTAACGTTCTTGGGAGGGTTGGAGAAAGTTTTGAGTGGGTGTTCAAACATTTTAATGTACTTGGGACGGGTGGAGAAGGTTTTGAGAGGCTGTTCAAACATTTTAACATACTTGGGACGGGCGGAGAAAGTTTTGAGTGGGGGTTCAATCATTTTAACGTATTTTGAACGTGTGGGGACAGTTTTAGAGGGTCTTCAAACATTTTAACGTACGGGACGAATGGAGAACGTTTTGAGAGGGGGATAAAATATTTTAACATTCTTGGGTCGGATGTAGAAAGTTTTGAGAGGGTGTTCAAACATTTCAACGCACGTGGGACGGGTGGAAAAAGTTTTGAGAGGGTGTTAAAACATTTTAACGTAATTGGGACGGGTGGAGTTATTTTTGAGAGGGTGTTCGAAATATTTTAATGTACTTGGGACGGGTGGAGAAGGTTTTGAGAGGGTGTTCAAACATTTTAACATTCTTAGGACGGGTGTAGAAAGTTTTGAGAGGGTTTTCAATCATTTCAACGCACTTGGGACGGGTGTAGAAAGTTTTGAGAGGGTTTTCAAACATTTCAACGCACTTGGGACGGGTGTAGAAAGTTTTGAGAGGGTGATCAAACATTTTAACGTTCTTAGGACAGGTGGAGAAAGTATTGAGAGTGTGTTCAAACATTTTAACATACTTGGGACGAGTAGACAAAGGTTTGAGAGGGTGTTCAAACCTTTTAACATACTTGGGACGGGTGGAGTACGTTTTGAGAGGGTGATCAAACATTTTAATGTAATCGTGACGGGCGGAGAAAGTATTGCGTGTGTGTTCAAACATTTTAACGTACTTGGGACGGGTGGAGAAAGATTTGTGAGGTGGTTCAAACATTTTAGTGCGCTTGGGATGGGTGGAGAAAGTTTTGAGAGTGTGATCAAACATTTTAACCTACTTGGGACGGCTGGAGAAAGATTTGAGTGGGGGTTAAAACATTTTACTTAATTGTGACGGGTGGAGAAATTACTGAGTTGGGGTTTTAACATTTTAACGTTCTTGGGAGGGTTGGAGAAAGTTTTGAGTGGGTGTTCAAACATTTTAATGTACTTGGGACGGGTGGAGAAGGTTTTGAGAGGCTGTTCAAACATTTTAACATACTTGGGACGGGCGGAGAAAGTTTTGAGTGGGGGTTCAATCATTTTAACGTATTTTGAACGTGTGGGGACAGTTTTAGAGGGTCTTCAAACATTTTAACGTACGGGACGAATGGAGAACGTTTTGAGAGGGGGATAAAATATTTTAACATTCTTGGGTCGGATGTAGAAAGTTTTGAGAGGGTGTTCAAACATTTCAACGCACGTGGGACGGGTGGAAAAAGTTTTGAGAGGGTGTTAAAACATTTTAACGTAATTGGGACGGGTGGAGTTATTTTTGAGAGGGTGTTCGAAATATTTTAATGTACTTGGGACGGGTGGAGAAGGTTTTGAGAGGGTGTTCAAACATTTTAACATTCTTAGGACGGGTGTAGAAAGTTTTGAGAGGGTTTTCAATCATTTCAACGCACTTGGGACGGGTGTAGAAAGTTTTGAGAGGGTTTTCAAACATTTCAACGCACTTGGGACGGGTGTAGAAAGTTTTGAGAGGGTTTTCAAACATTTCAACGCACTTGGGACGGGTGGAAAAAGTTTTCAGAGGGTGTTCAAACATTTTAACGTACTCGGGACGGGTGGAGAAGTTTTGAGTGGCAGCTCAAACTTTTTACCGTATTCGGGCGCGGGTAGAAAGTTTTCCGTGGGGTGTTCAAACATTTTAATGTACTTGGGACGGCTGGAGAATGCTTTGAGATGGTGTTCAAACATTTTAATGTGATTGGGAAGGGTGGAGATATTTTTGAGAGGGTGTTCGAAAAATTTTAATGTTATTGGGACGGGTGGAGATATTTTTGAGATGGTGTTCAAACATTTTAATGTAATTGGGACGGGTGGATATATTTTTGAGATGGTGTTCTAACATTTTAATGTAATTGGGAAGGGTGGAGATATTTTTGAGAGGGTGTTCGAAACATTTTAGCGTAATTGGGACGGGTGGAGAAGTTTTGAGTGGCAGCTCAAACTTTTTACCGTATTCGGGCACGGGTAGAAAGTTTTCCGTGGGGTGTTCAAACATTTTAATGTACTTGGGACGGCTGGAGAAAGTTTTGAGAGGGGGTTCAAACATTTGAACGTTCTTTGGACGGGTGGGGACAGTTTTACAGTGTGTTCAAACATTTTAACGTACTTGGGACGAATGGAGAACGTTTTGAGAGGGGGATAAAACATTTAAACGTTCTTGGGACGGGTGTAGAAAGTTTTGAGATGTTGTCAAACATTTCAACGCACTTGGGACGGGTGGAAAAAGTTTTGAGAGGGTGTTCAAACATTTTACCGTACTTGGGACGGGTGGAGAAAGTGTTGAGAGTGTGTTCAAATATTTTCACCTACTGGAGACGGGTGGAGAATTTTTGGAGAGGGTGTTCAAACATTTAAACGCATTTGGGACGTGGGGAGAAAGTTTTGAGGGAATGTTCATACATTTTAACGCTCTATGGACGGGTGGAGAAAGATTTGAGAGTTTGTTCATACATTTTAATGTGCTTGGGATGGGTGTAGATATTTTTGAGAGAGTGTTCAAACATTTTAATGTAATTGGGACGGGTGGAGATATTTTTGAGAGGGTGTTCGAAACATTTTAATGTTATTGGGACGGGTGGAGATATTTTTGAGATGGTGTTCAAACATTTTAATGTAATTGGGAAGGGTGGAGATAATTTTTGAGAGGGTGTTCGAAACATTTTAGCGTAATTGGGACGGGTGGAGAAGTTTTGAGTGGCAGCTCAAACTTTTTACCGTATTCGGGCGCGGGTGGAAAGTTTTCCGTGGGGTGTTCAAACATTTTAATGTACTTGGGACGGCTGGAGAAAGTTTTGAGTGAGGGTTCAAACATTTGAACGTTCTTTGGACGGGTGGGGACAGTTTTAGAGGGTGTTCAAACATTTTAACGTACTTGGGACGAATGGAGAACGTTTTGAGAGGGGGATAAAACATTTAAACGTTCTTGGGACGGGTGTAGAAAGTTTTGAGATGTTGTCAAACATTTCAACGCACTTGGGACGGGTGGAAAAAGTTTTGAGAGGGTGTTCAAACATTTTAATGTAATTGGGAAGGGTGGAGATATTTTTGAGAGGGTGTTCGAAAAATTTTAATGTTATTGGGACGGGTGGAGATATTTTTGAGATGGTGTTCAAACATTTTAATGTAATTGGGACGGGTGGATATATTTTTGAGATGGTGTTCTAACATTTTAATGTAATTGGGAAGGGTGGAGATATTTTTGAGAGGGTGTTCGAAACATTTTAGCGTAATTGGGACGGGTGGAGAAGTTTTGAGTGGCAGCTCAAACTTTTTACCGTATTCGGGCACGTGTAGAAAGTTTTCCGTGGGGTGTTCAAACATTTTAATGTACTTGGGACGGCTGGAGAAAGTTTTGAGAGGGGGTTCAAACATTTGAACGTTCTTTGGACGGGTGGGGACAGTTTTACAGTGTGTTCAAACATTTTAACGTACTTGGGACGAATGGAGAACGTTTTGAGAGGGGGATAAAACATTTAAACGTTCTTGGGACGGGTGTAGAAAGTTTTGAGATGTTGTCAAACATTTCAACGCACTTGGGACGGGTGGAAAAAGTTTTGAGAGGGTGTTCAAACATTTTACCGTACTTGGGACGGGTGGAGAAAGTGTTGAGAGTGTGTTCAAATATTTTCACCTACTGGAGACGGGTGGAGAATTTTTGGAGAGGGTGTTCAAACATTTAAACGCATTTGGGACGTGGGGAGAAAGTTTTGAGGGAATGTTCATACATTTTAACGCTCTATGGACGGGTGGAGAAAGATTTGAGAGTTTGTTCATACATTTTAATGTGCTTGGGATGGGTGTAGATATTTTTGAGAGGGTGTTCAAACATTTTAATGTAATTGGGACGGGTGGAGATATTTTTGAGAGGGTGTTCGAAACATTTTAATGTTATTGGGACGGGTGGAGATATTTTTGAGATGGTGTTCAAACATTTTAATGTAATTGGGAAGGGTGGAGATAATTTTTGAGAGGGTGTTCGAAACATTTTAGCGTAATTGGGACGGGTGGAGAAGTTTTGAGTGGCAGCTCAAACTTTTTACCGTATTCGGGCGCGGGTGGAAAGTTTTCCGTGGGGTGTTCAAACATTTTAATGTACTTGGGACGGCTGGAGAAAGTTTTGAGTGAGGGTTCAAACATTTGAACGTTCTTTGGACGGGTGGGGACAGTTTTAGAGGGTGTTCAAACATTTTAACGTACTTGGGACGAATGGAGAACGTTTTGAGAGGGGGATAAAACATTTAAACGTTCTTGGGACGGGTGTAGAAAGTTTTGAGATGTTGTCAAACATTTCAACGCACTTGGGACGGGTGGAAAAAGTTTTGAGAGGGTGTTCAAACATTTTAATGTAATTGGGAAGGGTGGAGATATTTTTGAGAGGGTGTTCGAAACATTTTAGCGTAATTGGGACGGGTGGAGAAGTTTTGAGTGGCAGCTCAAACTTTTTACAGTATTCGGGCGCGGGTGGAAAGTTTTCCGTGGGGTGTTCAAACATTTTAATGTACTTGGGACGGCTGGAGAATGCTTTGAGAGGGGGTTCAAACATTTTAATGTACTTGGGACGGCTGGAGAATGTTTTGAGAGGGGGTTCAAACGTTTTAACGTACTTGGGACGGGTGTAGAAAGTTGTGAGAGGGTGCTCAAACAATTTAACGTTCTTGGGACAGGTGGAGGAAGTTTTGAGAGGGTGTTCAAACATTTCAACGCACTTGGGACGGGTGTAGAAAGTTTTGAGATGTTGTCAAACATTTCAACGCACTTGGGACGGGTGGAAAAAGTTTTGAGAGGGTGTTCAAACATTTTACAGTACTTGGGACGGGTGGAGAAAGTGTTGTGAGGGTGTTCAAATACTTTCACCTACTGGAGACGGGTGGAGAAAGTTTGGAGAGGGTGTTCAAACATTTAAACGCATTTGGGACGTGGGGAGAAAGTTTTGAGGGAATGTTCAAACATTTTAACGCTCTATGGACGGGTGGAGAAAGATTTGAGAGTTTGTTCATACATTTTAATGTGCTTGGGATGGGTGGAGATATTTTTGAGAGGGTGTTCAAACATTTTAATGTAATTGGGACGGCTGGAGCTATTTTTGAGAGGGTGTTCGAAACATTTTAATGTTATTCGGACGGGTGGAGATATTTTTGAGATGGTGTTCTAACATTTTAATGTAATTGGGAAGGGTGGAGAAATTTTTGAGAGGGTGTTCGAAACATTTTAGCGTAATTGGGACGGGTGGAGAAGTTTTGAGTGGCAGCTCAAACTTTTTACCGTATTCGGGCGCGGGTAGAAAGTTTTCCGTGGGGTGTTCAAACATTTTAATGTACTTGGGACGGCTGGAGAATGCTTTGAGAGGGGGTTCAAACATTTTAATGTACTTGGGACGGCTGCAGAATGTTTTGAGAGGGGGTTCAAACATTTTAATGTACTTGGGACGGGTGTAGAAAGTTGTGAGAAGGTGTTCAAACAATTTAACGTTCTTGGGACAGGTGGAGGAAGTTTTGAGAGGGTGTTCAAACATTTTAACGTACATGGGACGGTCGGAGAAAGTTTTGAGTGGGGGTTCAAATATTTCAACGTTCTGTGGACGGGTGGGGACAGTTTTAAAGGGTGTTCAAACATTTTACCGTACCTGGGACGAATGGAGAACGTTTTGACAGGGGGATAAAACATTTTAACATTCCTGGGACGGGTGTAGAAAGTTTTGAGAGGGTGTTCAAACATTTCAACGCACTTGGGACGGGTGGAAAGAGTTTTCAGAGGGTGAGAAAACATTGTAACGTACTTGGGACGGGTGGAGAAAGTTTTGAGTGGGGGCTCAAACATTTTAACGTATTTGGGACGGGTGGAGAACGTATTGAGTGGGTGTTCAAACATTTTAACGTACTCGGGACCGGTGGAGAAAGTTTTGAGTGGGTGAGCAAACATTTAAACGTTCTTGGGACGGGTGTAGAAAGTTTTGAGAGGGTGTTCAAACATTTTAATGTACTTGGGACGAGTGTAGAAAGTTTTGAGAGGGTGATCAAACATTTTAACGTTCTTAGGACAGGTGGAGAAAGTATTGAGAGTGTGTTCAAACATTTTAACATACTTGGGACGAGTAGACAAAGGTTTGAGAGGGTGTTCAAACCTTTTAACATACTTGGGACGGGTGGAGTACGTTTTGAGAGGGTGATCAAACATTTTAATGTAATCGTGACGGGCGGAGAAAGTATTGCGTGTGTGTTCAAACATTTTAACGTACTTGGGACGGGTGGAGAAAGATTTGTGAGGTGGTTCAAACATTTTAGTGCGCTTGGGATGGGTGGAGAAAGTTTTGAGAGTGTGATCAAACATTTTAACCTACTTGGGACGGCTGGAGAAAGATTTGAGTGGGGGTTAAAACATTTTACTTAATTGTGACGGGTGGAGAAATTACTGAGTTGGGGTTTTAACATTTTAACGTTCTTGGGAGGGTTGGAGAAAGTTTTGAGTGGGTGTTCAAACATTGTAATGTACTTGGGACGGGTGGAGACGGTTTTGAGAGGCTGTTCAAACATTTTAACATACTTGGGACGGGTGGAGAAAGTTTTGAGTGGGGGTTCAATCATTTTAACGTATTTTGGACGTGTGGGGACAGTTTTAGAGGGTCTTCAAACATTTTAACGTACGGGACGAATGGAGAACGTTTTGAGAGGGGGATAAAATATTTTAACATTCTTGGGTCGGATGTAGAAAGTTTTGAGAGGGTGTTCAAACATTTCAACGCACGTGGGACGGGTGGAAAAAGATTTGAGAGGGTGTTAAAACATTTTAACGTAATTGGGACGGGTGGAGTTATTTTTGAGAGGGTGTTCGAAATATTTTAATGTACTTGGGACGGGTGGAGAAGGTTTTGAGAGGGTGTTCAAACATTTTAACATTCTTAGGACGGGTGTAGAAAGTTTTGAGAGGGTTTTCAATCATTTCAACGCACTTGGGACGGGTGTAGAAAGTTTTGAGAGGGTTTTCAAACATTTCAACGCACTTGGGACGGGTGTAGAAAGTTTTGAGAGGGTTTTCAAACATTTCAACGCACTTGGGACGGGTGGAAAAAGTTTTCAGAGGGTGTTCAAACATTGTAACGTACTCGGGACGGGTGTAGAAAGTTTTGAGCGGGTCTCAAAAATTTTAATGTACTTGGGATGGGTGGAGAAAGAGTTGAGAGGGGGTTCAAACATTTTAACATTCTTGGGACGGATGTAGAAAGTTTTGAGATGGTGTTCAAACATTTCAACGCACGTGGGACGGGTGGAAAAAGTTTTGAGAGGGTGTTAAAACATCTTAATGTAATTGTGACGGGTGGAGTTATTTTTCAGAGGGTGTTCGAAATATTTTAATGTACTTGGGACGGGTGGAGAAGGTATTGAGAGGGTGTTCAAACATTTTAACATTCAGGATGGGTGTAGAAAGTTTTGAGAGGGTTTTCAAACATTTCAACGCACTTGGGACGGGTGGAAAAAGTTTTCAGAGGGTGTTCAAACATTTTAACGTACTAGGGAAGGTTGTAGAAAGTTTTGAGAGGGTCTCAAACATTTCAACGCACTTGGGACGGGTGTAGAAAGTTTTGAGAGTGTTTTCAAACATTTCAACGCACTTGGGACGGGTGGAAAAAGTTTGCAGAAGGTGTTCAAACATTTTAACGTAATTGGGAAGGGTGTAGAAAGTTTTGAGAGGGTCTCAAACATTTTAATGTACTTGGGACGGGTGGAGAATGTTTTGAGAGGGTTAGCAAACAATTTAACGTTCTTGTGACAGCTGGAGAAAGTTTTGAGAGGGTGTTCAAACATTTTAACGTTCTTCGGACGGGTGGGGACAGTTTTAGAGGGTTTTCAAGCATTTTAACGTACATGGGACGAATGGGGAACGTTTTGACAGGGGGATAAAACATTTTAAAATTCTTGGGATGGGTGGAGAAAGTTTTGAGAGGGTGTTCAAACATTTTAACATTCTTGGGACGGGTGGAGAAAGTTTTGAGAGGGTATTCAAACATTTTAACGCTCTATTGACTGGTGGAGAAATATTTGAGAGTTTGTTCATACATTTTAATGTGCTTGGGATAGGTGGAGATATTTTTGAGAGGATGTTTGAAACATTTTAACGTAATTGGGATGGGTGGAGAAGATTTGAGTGGCAGTTCAAACTTTTTACCGTATTGGGACGCGGGTAGAAAGATTTCCGTGGGGTGTTCAAACATTTTAATGTACTTGGGACGGCTGGAGAATGCTTTGAGAGGGGGTTCAAACATTTTAATGTACTTGGGACGGCTGGAGAATGTTTTGAGAGGGGGTTCAAACATTTTAACGTACTCGGGACGGGTGTAGAAAGTTTTGAGAGGGTCTCAAACATTTCAACGCACATGGGACGGGTGGAGAATGTTTTGAGTGGGGGCTCAAACATTTTAACGTAATTGGGACGGGTGGAGAACGTATTGAGTGGGTGTTCAAACAATTTTACGTACTCGGGACCGGTGGAGAAAGTTTTGAGTGGGTGTGCAAACATTTAAACGTTCTTGGGACGGGTGTAGAAAGTTTTGAGAGGGTGTTCAAACATTTTAATGTACTAGCGACGGGTGTAGAAAGTTTCGAGTGGGTGTCAAACATTTTACCGTACTTGGGACGGGTGGAGAAAGTGTTGAGAGGGTGTTCAAATATTTTCACCTACTGGAGACGGGTGGAGAAACTTTTGAGAGGGTGTTCAAACAATTGAACGCATTTGGGACGGGGGGCGAAAGTTTTGAGGGGGTGTTCAATCATTTTAATGTACTTGGGACGGTTGGAGAAAGTTTTGAGTGGGTGTTCATACATTTTACCGTACTTGGGACGTGTGGAGAAAGTGTTGAGAGGGTGTTCAAATATTTTCACCTGCTGGAGACGTGTGGAGAAGGTTTTGAGAGGGTGTTCAAACACCTTATCGCTCTATGGACGGGTGGAGAAATATTTGAGAGTTTGTTCATACATTTTAAAGTGCTTGGGATCGGTGGAGATATTTTTGAGAGGGTGTTCAAACATTTTAACGTAATTGGGAAGGGTGGAGATATTTTTGAGAGGGTGTTCGAAACATTTTAGCGTAATTGGGACGGGTGGAGAAGTTTTGAGTGGCAGCTCAAACTTTTTACCGTATTCGGACGCGGGTGGAAAGTTTTCCGTGGGGTGTTCAAACATTTTAATGTACTTGGGACGGGTGGAGAATGTTTTGAGAGGGTGATCAAACAATTTAACGTTCTTGGGACAGCTGGAGAAAGTTTTGAGTGGGTGTTCAAATATTTTAATGTACTTGGGACGGTTGGAGAAAGTTTTGAGTGGGTGTTCAAACATTTTAACATACTTGGGACGGGTGGAGAAAGATTTCTGAGTGGGGTGTTATACATTTTAACGTAATTGGGACTGTTGGAGAAAGTTTTGAGTGGGTGGTCAAATATTTTAATGTACTTGGGACTGGAGGAGAAAGATTTGAGAGGGTGTTCAAACATTTTAACGTATATGGGACCGGTGGGGAGAGTTTTGACAGGGTGATCAAACATTTTAACGTTCTTGTGACGGGGGTTGAAAGTTTTGAGAGGGTGTTCAAACATTCTAACGCACTTTGGATGGCTGGAGAAAGTTTTGAGTGAAGGATAAAACATTTTAACTTACTTGGGACGGGTGGAGAAAGTTCTGAGTGTGGTTTTATACATTTTAACGTATTTCGGACTGATGGAGACAGTTTTGTGTGGGTGTTCAAACATTTTAACCTACTTGGGACGGGTGGAGACCGTTTGGAGAGGGGGATAAAACATTTTAACATTGCTGGGACCGGGGTAGAAAGTTCTGAGTTAGGTGTTCAAACATTTTTACGTACTGGTGGCGGGTGGAGAAAGATATGAGTAGCGGTTAAAACATTTTAACTTACTTGGGACGGGTGGAGAAAGTACTGAGTCGGGGTTTAAACATTTTAACGTTCTTGGGACGGTTGGAGAAAGTTTTGAGTGGGTGTTCAAACATTTTGATGTACTTGGGACGGGTGGAGAAGGTTTTGAGAGGGTGTTCAAACATTTTGATGTACTTGGGACGAGTGTAGAAAGTTTTGAGAGGGTGATCAAACATTTTAACGTTCTTAGGACAGGTGGAGAAAGTATTGAGAGTGTGTTCAAACATTTTAACATACTTGGGACGGGTAGACAAAGGTTTGAGAGGGTGTTCAAACCTTTTAACATACTTGGGACGGGTGGAGTACGTTTTGAGAGGGAGATCAAACATTTTAATGTAATCGTGACGGGCGGAGAAAGTATTGCGTGTGTGTTCAAACATTTTAACGTACTTGGGACGGGTGGAGAAAGATTTGAGTGGGGGATAAAACATTTTAACTTACTTGGGACGGGTCGAGAATGTTTTGATAGGGTGATCAAACAATTTAACGTTCTTGGGACAGCTGGAGAAAGTTTTGAGTGGGTGTTCAAATATTTTAATGTACTTGGGACGGTTGGAGAAAGTTTTGAGTGGGTGTTCAAACATTTTAACATACTTGGGACGGGTGGAGAAAGATTTCTGAGTGGGGTGTTATACATTTTAACGTAATTGGGACTGTTGGAGAAAGTTTTGAGTGGGTGGTCAAACATTTTAATGTACTTGGGACTGGAGGAGAAAGATTTGAGAGGGTGTTCAAACATTTTAACGTACATGGGACCGGTGGGGAGAGTTTTGACAGGGTGATCAAACATTTTAACGTTCTTGTGACGGGGGTTGAAAGTTTTGAGAGGGTGTTCAAACATTCTAACGCACTTTGGATGGCTGGAGAAAGTTTTGAGTGGGGGATAAAACATTTTAACTTACTTGGGACGGGTGGAGAAAGTTCTGAGTGGGGTTTTATACATTTTAACGTATTTCGGACTGATGGAGACAGTTTTGTGTGGGTGTTCAAACATTTTAACCTACTTGGGACGGGTGGAGACCGTTTGGAGAGGGGGATAAAACATTTTAACATTGCTGGGACCGGGGTAGAAAGTTCTGAGTTGGGTGTTCAAACATTTTTACGTACTGGTGGCGGGTGGAGAAAGATATGAGTAGCGGTTAAAACCTTTTAACTTACTTGGGACGGGTGGAGAAAGTACTAAGTCGGGGTTTAAACATTTTAACGTTCTTGGGACGGTTGGAGAAAGTTTTGAGTGGGTGTTCAAACATTTTGATGTACTTGGGACGGGTGGAGAAGGTTTTGAGAGGGTGTTCAAACATTTTGATGTACTTGGGACGAGTGTAGAAAGTTTTGAGACGGTGATCAATCATTTTAACGTTCTTAGGACAGGTGGAGAAAGTATTGAGAGTGTGTTCAAACATTTTAACATACTTGGGACGGGTAGACAAAGGTTTGAGAGGGTGTTCAAACCTTTTAACATACTTGGGACGGGTGGAGTACGTTTTGAGAGGGTGATCAAACATTTTAATGTAATCGTGACGGGCGGAGAAAGTATTGCGTGTGTGTTCAAACATTTTAACGTACTTGGGACGGGTGGAGAAAGATTTGTGAGGTGGTTCAAACATTTTAGTGCGCTTGGGATGGGTGGAGAAAGTTCTGAGAGTGTGTTCAAACATTTTAACCTACTTGGGACGGTTGGAGAAAGATTTGAGTGGGGGTTAAAACATTTTGATGTACTTGGGACGGGTGGAGAATGTTTTGAGAGGGTGTTCAAACATTTTGATGAACTTGGGACGAGTGTAGAAAGTTTTGAGAGGGTGATCAAACATTTTAACGTTCTTAGGACAGGTGGAGAAAGTATTGAGAGTGTGTTCAAACATTTTAACATACTTGGGACGGGTAGACAAAGGTTTGAGAGGGTGTTCAAACCTTTTAACATACTTGGGACGGGTGGAGTACGTTTTGAGAGGGAGATCAAACATTTTAATGTAATCGTGACGGGCGGAGAAAGTATTGCGTGTGTGTTCAAACATTTTAACGTACTTGGGACGGGTGGAGAAAGATTTGAGTGGGGGATAAAACATTTTAACTTACTTGGGACGGGTCGAGAAAGTTCTGAGTGGGGTTTTATACATTTTACCGTATTTCGGACTGATGGAGACAGTTTTGTGTGTGTGTTCAAACATTTTAACCTACTTGGGACGGGTGGAGACCGTTTGGAGAGGGGGATAAAACATTTTAACATTGCTGGGACCGGGGTAGAAAGTTCTGAGTTGGGTGTTCAAACATTTTTACGTACTGGTGGCGGGTGGAGAAAGATATGAGTAGCGGTTAAAACATTTTAACTTACTTGGGACGGGTGGAGAAAGTACTGAGTCGGGGTATAAACATTTTAACGTTCTTGGGACGGTTGGAGAAAGTTTTGAGTGGGTGTTCAAACATTTTGATGTACTTGGGACGGGTGGAGAAGGTTTTGAGAGGGTGTTCAAACATTTTGATGTACTTGGGACGAGTGTAGAAAGTTTTGAGAGGGTGATCAAACATTTTAACGTTCTTAGGACAGGTGGAGAAAGTATTGAGAGTGTGTTCAAACATTTTAACATACTTGGGACGGGTAGACAAAGGTTTGAGAGGGTGTTCAAACCTTTTAACATACTTGGGACGGGTGGAGTACGTTTTGAGAGGGTGATCAAACATTTTAATGTAATCGTGACGGGCGGAGAAAGTATTGCGTGTGTGTTCAAACATTTTAACGTACTTGGGACGGGTTGAGAAAGATTTGTGAGGTGGTTCAAACATTTTAGTGCGCTTGGGATGGGTGGAGAAAGTTTTGAGAGTGTGATCAAACATTTTAACCTACTTGGGACGGCTGGAGAAAGATTTGAGTGGTGGTTAAAACATTTTAACTTAATTGTGACGGGTGGAGAAATTACTGAGTTGGGTTTAAACATTTTAACGTTCTTGGGAGGGTTGGAGAAAGTTTTGAGTGGGTGTTCAAATATTTTAATGTACTTGGGACGTGTGGAGAAGGTTTTGAGAGGCTGTTCAAACATTTTAACATACTTGGGACGGGCGGAGAATGTTTTGAGTGGGGGTTCAATCATTTTAACGTATTTTGGACGTGTGGGGACAGTTTTACAGGGTGTTCAAACATTTTAACGTACGGGACGAATGGAGAACGTTTTGAGAGGGGGATAAAACATTTTAACATTCTTGGGACGGATGTAGAAAGTTTTGAGAGGGTGTTCAAACATTTCAACGCACGTGGGACGGGTGGAAAAAGTTTTGAGAGGGTGTTAAAACATTTTACTGTAATTGGGACGGGTGAAGTTATTTTTGAGAGGGTGTTCGAAATATTTTAATGTACTTGGGACGGGTGGAGAAGGTTTTGAGAGGGTCTTCAAACATTTTAACATTCAGGACGGGTGTAGAAAGTTTCGAGAGGGTTTTCAAACATTTCAACGTTCTTTGGACGGGTGGAAAAAGTTTTCAGAGGGTGTTCAAACATTTTAACGTACTCGGGACGGGTGGAGAAGTTCTGAGTGGCAGTTCAAACTTTTTACCGTATTGGGACGCGGGTAGAAAGTTTTCCGTGGGTTGTCCAAACATTTTAATGTACTTGGGACGGCTGGAGAATGCTTTGAGAGGGGTTTCAAACATTTTAATGTACTTGGGACGGCTGGAGAAAGTTTTGATTGAGGGTTCAAACATTTGAACGTTCCTTGGACGGGTGGTGACAGATTTAGAGGGTGTCCAAACATTTTAACGTACTTGGAACGAATGGAGAACGTTTTGAGAGGGGGATAAAACATTTCAACGCACTTGGGACGGTTGGAAAAAAGTTTTGAGAGGGTGTTCAAACATTTTACCGTACTTGGGACGGGTGGGGAAAGTGTTGAGAGGGTGTTCAAATACTTTCACCTATTGGAGACGGGTGGAGAAAGTTTGGAGAGGGTGTTCAAACATTTTAACGCATTTGGGACGGGGGGAGAAATTTTGAGGGGGTGTTCAAACATTTTAACGCTCTATGGACTGGTGGAGAAATATTTGAGAGTTTGTTCATACATTTTAATGTGCTTGGGATCGGTGGAGATATTTTTGAGAGGATGTTCGAAACATTTTAACGTAATTGGGACGCGTGGAGAAGATTTGAGTGGCAGTTCAAACTTTTTACCGTATTGGGGCGCGGGTAGAAAGTTTTCCGTGGGGTGTTGAAACATTTTAATGTACATGGGACGGCTGGAGAATGCTTTGAGAGGGGGTTCAAACATTTTAATGTACTTGGGACTGCTGGAGAATGTTTTGAGAGGGTGTTCAAACATTTTAATGTACTTGGGACGGTTGTAGAAAGTTTTGAGTGGGGGTTCAAACATTTTAACATACTCGGGACGGGTGGAGAAAGATTTCTGAGTGGGGTGTTATACATTTTAACGTAATTGGGACTGTTGGAGTTATTTTTGAGAGGGTGTTCGAACATTTTAACGTACATGGGACCGGTGGGGAGAGTTTTGACAGGGTGATCAAACATTTTAACGTTCTTGTGACGGGGGTAGAAAGTTTTGAGAGGGTGTTGAAACATTCTAACGCACTTTGGACGGCAGGAGAAAGTTTTGAGTGGGGGATAAAACATTTTAACTTACTTGGGACGGGTGGAGAAAGTTCTGAGTGGGGCTTTATACATTTTAACGTATTTCGGACTGATGGAGACAGTTTTGTGTGGGTGTTCAAACATTTTAACCTACTTGGGACGGGTGGAGACCGTTTGGAGAGGGGGATAAAACATTTTAACATTCCTGAGACCGGGGTAGAAAGTTCTGAGTTGGGTGTTCAAACATTTTTACGTACTGGTGGCGGGTGGAGAAAGTTATGAGTAGCGGTTAAAACATTTTAACTTACTTGGGACGGGTGGAGAAAGTACTGAGTCGGGGTTTAAACATTTTAACGTTCTTGGGACGGTTGGAGAAATTTTTGAGTGGGTGTTCAAACATTATGATGTACTCGGGACGGGTGGAGAAAGTTTTGAGAGGGTGTTCAAACATTTTAAGCATTTGGGACGGGGGGAGAAAGTTTTGAGGGTGTGTTCAAACATTTTAACGCTCTATGGACGGGTGGAGAAATATTTGAGAGTTTGGTCATAAATTTTAATGTGCTTGGGATCGGTGGAGATATTTTTGAGAGGATGTTCGAAACATTTTAACGTAATTGGGACGCGTGGAGAAGATTTGAGTGGCTGTTCAAACTTTTTACCGTATTGGGGCGCGGGTAGAAAGTTTTCCGTGGGGTGTCAAACATTTTAATGTACTTGGGACGGCTGGAGAATGCTTTGAGAGGTGGTTCAAACATTTTAATGTACTTGGGACGGCTGGAGAATGTTTTGAGAGGGTGTTCAAACATTTTAATGTGCTTGGGATGGGTGGAGATATTTTTGAGAGGGTGTTCAAACATTTTAATGTAATTGGGACGGGTGGAGTTATTTTTGAGAGGGTGTTCGAAATATTTTAATGTTATTGGGACGGGTGGAGATATTTTTGAGATGGTGTTCAAACATTTTAATGTAATTGGGAAGGGTGGAGATATTTTTGAGAGGGTGTTCGAAACATTTTAGCGTAATTGGGACGGGTGGAGAAGTTTTGAGTGGCAGCTCAAACTTTTTACCGTATTCGGACGCGGGTAGAAAGTTTTCCGTGGGGTGTTCAAACATTTTAATGTACTTGGGACGGCTGGAGAATGCTTTGAGAGGTGGTTCAAACATTTTAATGTACTTGGGACGGCTGGAGAATGTTTTGAGAGGGTGTTCAAACATTTTAATGTGCTTGGGATGGGTGGAGATATTTTTGAGAGGGTGTTCAAACATTTTAATGTAATTGGGACGGGTGGAGTTATTTTTGAGAGGGTGTTCGAAATATTTTAATGTTATTGGGACGTGGAGATATTTTTGAGATGGTGTTCAAACATTTTAATGTAATTGGGAAGGGTGGAGATATTTTTGAGAGGGTGTTCGAAACTTTTTAGCGTAATTGGGACGGGTGGAGAAGTTTTGAGTGGCAGCTCAAACTTTTTACCGTATTCGGACGCGGGTAGAAAGTTTTCCGTGGGGTGTTCAAACATTTTAATGTACTTGGGACGGGTGGAGAATGTTTTGAGAGGCTGATCAAACAATTTAACGTTCTTGTGACAGCTGGAGAAAGTTTTGAGAGGGTGTTCAAACATTTTAACGCATTTGGGACGGGGGGAGAAAGTTTTAGAGGGTGTTCAAATATTTGAACGTACATGGGACGAATGGAGAACGTTTTTACAGGGGGATAAAACATTTTAACATTCTCGGGACGGGTGGAGAAAGTTTTGAGAGGGTGTTCAAATATTTTAACATTCTTGGGACGGGTGGAGAAAGTTCTGAGTGGGGTTTTATACATTTTAACGTATTTCGGACTGATGGAGACAGTTTTGTGTGGGTGTTCAAAAATTCTAACCTACTTGGGACGGGTGGAGACCGTTTGGAGAAGGGGATAAAACATTTTAACATTCCTGAGACCGGGGTAGAAAGTTCTGAGTTGGGTGTTCAAACATTTTTACGTACTGGTGGCGGGTGGAGAAAGTTATGAGTAGCGGTTAAAACATTTTAACTTACTTGGGACGGGTGGAGAAAGTACTGAGTCGGGGTTTAAACATTTTAACGTCCTTGGGACGGTTGGAGAAAGTTTTGAGTGAGTGTTCAAACATTATGATGTACTCGGGACGAGTGGAGAAAGTTTTGAGAGGGTGTTCAAACATTTTAAGCATTTGGGACGGGGGGAGAAAGTTTTGAGGGGGTGTTCAAACATTTTAACGCTCTATGGACGGGTGGAGAAATATTTGAGAGTTTGGTCATAAATTTTAATGTGCTTGGGATCGGTGGAGATATTTTTGAGAGGATGTTCGAAACATTTTAACGTAATTGGGACGCGTGGAGAAGATTTGAGTGGCTGTTCAAACTTTTTACCGTATTGGGGCGCGGGTAGAAAGTTTTCCGTGGGGTGTCAAACATTTTAATGTACTTGGGACGGCTGGAGAATGCTTTGAGAGGTGGTTCAAACATTTTAATGTACTTGGGACGGCTGGAGAATGTTTTGAGAGGGTGTTCAAACATTTTAATGTGCTTGGGATGGGTGGAGATATTTTTGAGAGGGTGTTCAAACATTTTAATGTAATTGGGACGGGTGGAGTTATTTTTGAGAGGGTGTTCGAAACATTTTAATGTTATTGGGACGGGTGGAGATATTTTTGAGATGGTGTTCAAACATTTTAATGTAATTGGGAAGGGTGGAGATATTTTTGAGAGGGTGTTCGAAACATTGTAGCGTAATTGGGACGGGTGGAGAAGTTTTGAGTGGCAGCTCAAACTTTTTACCGTATTCGGACGCGGGTAGAAAGTTTTCCGTGGGGTGTTCAAACATTTTAAGGTACTTGGGACGGTCGGAGAAAGTTTTGAGTGGGGGTTCAAATATTTCAACGTTCTTTGGACGGGTGGGGACAGTTTTAAAGGGTGTTCAAACATTTTACCGTACCTGGGACGAATGGAGAACGTTTTGAC
Source organism: Hypanus sabinus (assembly GCF_030144855.1). Lineage (NCBI taxonomy): Eukaryota > Metazoa > Chordata > Chondrichthyes > Myliobatiformes > Dasyatidae > Hypanus > Hypanus sabinus. Next base: position 481,428 of record NW_026781014.1, read on the forward strand.
AGTGGGATAAAACATTTTAACATTCCTGGGACGGGTGTAGAAAGTTTTGAGAGGGTGTTCAAACATTTTAAGCATTTGGGACGGGGGGAGAAAGTTTTGAGGGGGTGTTCAAACATTTTAACGCTCTAAGGACGGGTGGAGAAATATTTGAGAGTTTGGTCATAAATTTTAATGTGCTTGGGATCGGTGGAGATATTTTTGAGAGGATGTTCGAAACATTTTAACGTAATTGGGACGGGTGGAAGTAGTTTTGAGAGGGTGTTCAAACATTTTAACGTACTTGGGACGGTCGGAGAACGTTTTGAGAGGGTGTTCAAACATTTTAAGCATTTGGGATGGGGGAGAAAGTTTTGAGGGTGTGTTCGAAACATTTTAACGTAATTGGGACGCGTGGAGAAAGTTTTGAGGGGGTGTTCAAACATTTTAACGCTCTATGGACGGGTGGAGAAATATTTGAGAGTTTGGTCATAAATTTTAATGTGCTTGGGATCGGTGGAGATATTTTTGAGAGGATGTTCGAAACATTTTAACGTAATTGGGACGCGTGGAGAAGATTTGAGTGGCTGTTCAAACTTTTTACCGTATTGGGGCGCGGGTAGAAAGTTTTCCGTGGGGTGTTCAAACATTTTAATGTACTTGGGACGGCTGGAGAATGCTTTGAGAGGTGGTTCAAACATTTTAATGTACTTGGGACGGCTGGAGAATGTTTTGAGAGGGTGTTCAAACATTTTAATGTGCTTGGGATGGGTGGAGATATTTTTGAGAGGGTGTTCAAACATTTTAATGTAATTGGGACGGGTGGAGTTATTTTTGAGAGGGTGTTCGAAATATTTTAATGTTATTGGGACGTGGAGATATTTTTGAGATGGTGTTCAAACATTTTAATGTAATTGGGAAGGGTGGAGATATTTTTGAGAGGGTGTTCGAAACTTTTTAGCGTAATTGGGACGGGTGGAGAAGTTTTGAGTGGCAGCTCAAACTTTTTACCGTATTCGGACGCGGGTAGAAAGTTTTCCGTGGGGTGTTCAAACATTTTAATGTACTTGGGACGGGTGGAGAATGTTTTGAGAGGCTGATCAAACAATTTAACGTTCTTGTGACAGCTGGAGAAAGTTTTGAGAGGGTGTTCAAACATTTTAACGCATTTGGGACGGGGGGAGAAAGTTTTAGAGGGTGTTCAAATATTTGAACGTACATGGGACGAATGGAGAACGTTTTTACAGGGGGATAAAACATTTTAACATTCTCGAGACGGGTGGAGAAAGTTTTGAGAGGGTGTTCAAATATTTTAACATTCTTGGGACGGGTGGAGAAAGTTCTGAGTGGGGTTTTATACATTTTAACGTATTTCGGACTGATGGAGACAGTTTTGTGTGGGTGTTCAAAAATTCTAACCTACTTGGGACGGGTGGAGACCGTTTGGAGAAGGGGATAAAACATTTTAACATTCCTGAGACCGGGGTAGAAAGTTCTGAGTTGGGTGTTCAAACATTTTTACGTACTGGTGGCGGGTGGAGAAAGTTATGAGTAGCGGTTAAAACATTTTAACTTACTTGGGACGGGTGGAGAAAGTACTGAGTCGGGGTTTAAACATTTTAACGTCCTTGGGACGGTTGGAGAAAGTTTTGAGTGAGTGTTCAAACATTATGATGTACTCGGGACGAGTGGAGAAAGTTTTGAGAGGGTGTTCAAACATTTTAAGCATTTGGGACGGGGGGAGAAAGTTTTGAGGGGGTGTTCAAACATTTTAACGCTCTATGGACGGGTGGAGAAATATTTGAGAGTTTGGTCATAAATTTTAATGTGCTTGGGATCGGTGGAGATATTTTTGAGAGGATGTTCGAAACATTTTAACGTAATTGGGACGCGTGGAGAAGATTTGAGTGGCTGTTCAAACTTTTTACCGTATTGGGGCGCGGGTAGAAAGTTTTCCGTGGGGTGTCAAACATTTTAATGTACTTGGGACGGCTGGAGAATGCTTTGAGAGGTGGTTCAAACATTTTAATGTACTTGGGACGGCTGGAGAATGTTTTGAGAGGGTGTTCAAACATTTTAATGTGCTTGGGATGGGTGGAGATATTTTTGAGAGGGTGTTCAAACATTTTAACGTAATTGGGACGGGTGGAGGTAGTTTTGAGAGGGTGTTCAAACATTTTAACGTACTTGGGACGGTCGGAGAACGTTTTGAGAGGGTGTTCAAACATTTTAAGCATTTGGGATGGGGGAGAAAGTTTTGAGGGTGTGTTCGAAACATTTTAACGTAATTGGGACGCGTGGAGAAAGTTTTGAGGGGGTGTTCAAACATTTTAACGCTCTATGGACGGGTGGAGAAATATTTGAGAGTTTGGTCATAAATTTTAATGTGCTTGGGATCGGTGGAGATATTTTTGAGAGGATGTTCGAAACATTTTAACGTAATTGGGACGCGTGGAGAAGATTTGAGTGGCTGTTCAAACTTTTTACCGTATTGGGGCGCGGGTAGAAAGTTTTCCGTGGGGTGTTCAAACATTTTAATGTACTTGGGACGGCTGGAGAATGCTTTGAGAGGTGGTTCAAACATTTTAATGTACTTGGGACGGCTGGAGAATGTTTTGAGAGGGTGTTCAAACATTTTAATGTGCTTGGGATGGGTGGAGATATTTTTGAGAGGGTGTTCAAACATTTTAATGTAATTGGGACGGGTGGAGTTATTTTTGAGAGGGTGTTCGAAATATTTTAATGTTATTGGGACGTGGAGATATTTTTGAGATGGTGTTCAAACATTTTAATGTAATTGGGAAGGGTGGAGATATTTTTGAGAGGGTGTTCGAAACTTTTTAGCGTAATTGGGACGGGTGGAGAAGTTTTGAGTGGCAGCTCAAACTTTTTACCGTATTCGGACGCGGGTAGAAAGTTTTCCGTGGGGTGTTCAAACATTTTAATGTACTTGGGACGGGTGGAGAATGTTTTGAGAGGCTGATCAAACAATTTAACGTTCTTGTGACAGCTGGAGAAAGTTTTGAGAGGGTGTTCAAACATTTTAACGCATTTGGGACGGGGGGAGAAAGTTTTAGAGGGTGTTCAAATATTTGAACGTACATGGGACGAATGGAGAACGTTTTTACAGGGGGATAAAACATTTTAACATTCTCGAGACGGGTGGAGAAAGTTTTGAGAGGGTGTTCAAATGTTTTAACATTCTTGGGACGGGTGGAGAAAGTTCTGAGTGGGGTTTTATACATTTTAACGTATTTCGGACTGATGGAGACAGTTTTGTGTGGGTGTTCAAAAATTCTAACCTACTTGGGACGGGTGGAGACCGTTTGGAGAAGGGGATAAAACATTTTAACATTCCTGAGACCGGGGTAGAAAGTTCTGAGTTGGGTGTTCAAACATTTTTACGTACTGGTGGCGGGTGGAGAAAGTTATGAGTAGCGGTTAAAACATTTTAACTTACTTGGGACGGGTGGAGAAAGTACTGAGTCGGGGTTTAAACATTTTAACGTCCTTGGGACGGTTGGAGAAAGTTTTGAGTGAGTGTTCAAACATTATGATGTACTCGGGACGAGTGGAGAAAGTTTTGAGAGGGTGTTCAAACATTTTAAGCATTTGGGACGGGGGGAGAAAGTTTTGAGGGGGTGTTCAAACATTTTAACGCTCTATGGACGGGTGGAGAAATATTTGAGAGTTTGGTCATAAATTTTAATGTGCTTGGGATCGGTGGAGATATTTTTGAGAGGATGTTCGAAACATTTTAACGTAATTGGGACGCGTGGAGAAGATTTGAGTGGCTGTTCAAACTTTTTACCGTATTGGGGCGCGGGTAGAAAGTTTTCCGTGGGGTGTCAAACATTTTAATGTACTTGGGACGGCTGGAGAATGCTTTGAGAGGTGGTTCAAACATTTTAATGTACTTGGGACGGCTGGAGAATGTTTTGAGAGGGTGTTCAAACATTTTAATGTGCTTGGGATGGGTGGAGATATTTTTGAGAGGGTGTTCAAACATTTTAATGTAATTGGGACGGGTGGAGTTATTTTTGAGAGGGTGTTCGAAACATTTTAATGTTATTGGGACGGGTGGAGATATTTTTGAGATGGTGTTCAAACATTTTAATGTAATTGGGAAGGGTGGAGATATTTTTGAGAGGGTGTTCGAAACATTGTAGCGTAATTGGGACGGGTGGAGAAGTTTTGAGTGGCAGCTCAAACTTTTTACCGTATTCGGACGCGGGTAGAAAGTTTTCCGTGGGGTGTTCAAACATTTTAAGGTACTTGGGACGGTCGGAGAAAGTTTTGAGTGGGGGTTCAAATATTTCAACGTTCTTTGGACGGGTGGGGACAGTTTTAAAGGGTGTTCAAACATTTTACCGTACCTGGGACGAATGGAGAACGTTTTGACAGTGGGATAAAACATTTTAACATTCCTGGGACGGGTGTAGAAAGTTTTGAGAGGGTGTTCAAACATTTTAAGCATTTGGGACGGGGGGAGAAAGTTTTGAGGGGGTGTTCAAACATTTTAACGCTCTAAGGACGGGTGGAGAAATATTTGAGAGTTTGGTCATAAATTTTAATGTGCTTGGGATCGGTGGAGATATTTTTGAGAGGATGTTCGAAACATTTTAACGTAATTGGGACGGGTGGAGGTAGTTTTGAGAGGGTGTTCAAACATTTTAACGTACTTGGGACGGTCGGAGAACGTTTTGAGAGGGTGTTCAAACATTTTAAGCATTTGGGATGGGGGAGAAAGTTTTGAGGGTGTGTTCGAAACATTTTAACGTAATTGGGACGCGTGGAGAAAGTTTTGAGGGGGTGTTCAAACATTTTAACGCTCTATGGACGGGTGGAGAAATATTTGAGAGTTTGGTCATAAATTTTAATGTGCTTGGGATCGGTGGAGATATTTTTGAGAGGATGTTCGAAACATTTTAACGTAATTGGGACGCGTGGAGAAGATTTGAGTGGCTGTTCAAACTTTTTACCGTATTGGGGCGCGGGTAGAAAGTTTTCCGTGGGGTGTCAAACATTTTAATGTACTTGGGACGGCTGGAGAATGCTTTGAGAGGTGGTTCAAACATTTTAATGTACTTGGGACGGCTGGAGAATGTTTTGAGAGGGTGTTCAAACATTTTAATGTGCTTGGGATGGGTGGAGATATTTTTGAGAGGGTGTTCAAACATTTTAATGTAATTGGGACGGGTGGAGTTATTTTTGAGAGGGTGTTCGAAACATTTTAATGTTATTGGGACGTGGAGATATTTTTGAGATGGTGTTCAAACATTTTAATGTAATTGGGAAGGGTGGAGATATTTTTGAGAGGGTGTTCGAAACATTTTAGCGTAATTGGGACGGGTGGAGAAGTTTTGAGTGGCAGCTCAAACTTTTTACCGTATTCGGACGCGGGTAGAAAGTTTTCCGTGGGGTGTTCAAACATTTTAATGTACTTGGGACGGCTGGAGAATGCTTTGAGAGGTGGTTCAAACATTTTAATGTACTTGGGACGGCTGGAGAATGTTTTGAGAGGGTGTTCAAACATTTTAATGTGCTTGGGATGGGTGGAGATATTTTTGAGAGGGTGTTCAAACATTTTAATGTACTTGGCACGGGTGGAGAAAGTTTTGAGAGGGTGTTCAAACATTCTAACGCACATTGGACGGCTGGAGAAAGTTTTGAGTGGGGGATAAAACATTTTAACTTACTTGGGACGGGTGGAGAAAGTTCTGAGTGGGGTTTTATACATTTTAACGTATTTCGGACTGATGGAGACAGTTTTGTGTGGGTGTTCAAACATTTTAACCTACTTGGGACGGGTGGAGACCGTTTGGAGAGGGGGATAAAACATTTTAACATTCCTGGGACCGGGGTAGAAAGTTCTGAGTTGGGTGTTCAAACATTTTTACGTACTGGTGGCGGGTGGAGAAAGATATGAGTAGCGGTTAAAACCTTTTAACTTACTTGGGACGAGTGGAGAAAGTACTGAGTCGGGGTTTAAACATTTTAACGTTCTTGGGACGGTTGGAGAAAGTTTTGAGTGGGTGTGCAAACATTTTGATGTACTTGGGACGGGTGGAGAAGGTTTTGAGAGGGTGTTCAAACATTTCGATGTACTTGGGACGAGTGTAGAAAGTTTTGAGAGGGTGATCAAACATTTTAACGTTCATAGGACAGGTGGAGAAAGTATTGAGAGTGTGTTCAAACATTTTAACATACTTGGGACGGGTAGACAAAGGTTTGAGAGGGTGTTCAAACCTTTTATCATACTTGGGACGGGTGGAGTACGTTTTGAGAGGGTGATCAAACATTTTAATGTAATCGTGACGGGCGGAGAAAGTATTGCGTGTGTGTTCAAACATTTTAACGTACTTGGGACGGGTGGAGAAAGATTTGTGAGGTGGTTCAAACATTTTAGTGCGCTTGGGATGGGTGGAGAAAGTTTTGAGAGAGTGATCAAACATTTGTACCTACTTGGGACGGCTGGAGAAAGATTTGAGTGGGGGTTAAAACATTTTAACTTAATTGTGACGGGTGGAGAAATTACTGAGTTGGGGTTTAAACATTTTAACGTTCTTGGGAGGGTTGGAGAAAGTTTTGAGTGGGTGTTCAAACATTTTAATGTACTTGGGACGGGTGGAGAAGGTTTTGAGAGGGTGTTCAAACATTTTAACATACTTGGGACGGGCGGAGAAAGTTTTGAGAGGGTGTTCAAACATTTTAACATACTTGGGACGGGCGGAGAAAGTTTTGAGAGGGTGTTCAAACATTTTAACATACTTGGGACGGGCGGAGATAGTTTTGAGAGGGTGTTCAAACATTTTAACATACTTGGGACGGGTGGAGAAAGTTTTGAGTGGGGGTTCAATCATTTTAACGTATTTCGGACGTGTGGGGACAGTTTTAGAGGGTCTTCAAACATTTTAACGTACGGGACGAATGGAGAACGTTTTGAGAGGGGGATAAAACATTTTAACATTCTTGGACGGATGTAGAAAGATTTGAGAGGGTGTTAAAACATTTTAATGTAATTGGGACGGGTGGAGAAGGTTTTGAGAGGCTTTTCAAACATTTTAACATACTTGGGACGGGCGGAGAAAGTTTTGAGTGGGGGCTCAAACATTTTAACGTAATTGGGACAGGTGCAGAACGTATTGAGTGGGTGTTCAAACATTTTAACGTACTCGGGACCGGTGGAGAAAGTTTTGAGTGCGTGAGCAAACATTTTAACGTTCTTGGGAGGGTTGGAGAAAGTTTTGAGTGGGTGTTCAAACATTTTAATGTACTTGGCACGGGTGGAGAAGGTTTTGAGAGGGTGTTCAAACATTTTAACATACTTGGGACGGGCGGAGAAAGTTTTGAGTGGGGGTTCAAACAATTTAACGTTCTTGGGACAGGTGGAGGAAGTTTTGAGAGGGTGTTCAAACATTTTAACGTACTTGGGACGGTCGGAGAAAGTTTTGAGTGGGGGTTCAAATATTCCAACGTTCTGTGGACGGGTGGGGACAGTTTTAAAGGGTGTTCAAACATTTTACCGTACCTGGGACGAATGGAGAACGTTTTGACAGGGGGATAAAACATTTTAACATTCCTGGGTCGGGTGTAGAAAGTTTTGAGACGGTGTTCAAACATTTCAACGCACTTGGGACGGGTGGAAAGAGTTCTCAGAGGGTGAGCAAACATTGTAACGTACTTGGGACGGGTGGAGAAAGTTTTGAGTGTGGGTTCAAACATTTTAACGTAATTGGGACGGGTGGAGAACGTATTGAGTGGGTGTTCAAACATTTTAACGTACTCGGGACCGGTGGAGAAAGTTTTGAGTGCGTGAGCAAACATTTAAACGTTCTTGGGACGGGTGTAGAAAGTTTTGAGGGGGTGTTCAAACATTTTAATGTACTTGGGACGGTTGGAGAAAGTTTTGAGTGGGTGTTCAAACATTTTACCGTACTTGGGACGGGTGGAGAAAGTGTTGAGAGGGTGTTCAAATATTTTCACCTACTGGAGACGTGTGGAGAAGGTTTTGACAGGGTGTTCAAACATTTAAACGCATTTGGGACGGGGGGAGAAAGTTTTGAGGGTGTGTTCAAACATCTTATCGCTCTATGGACGGGTGGAGAAATATTTGAGAGTTTGTTCATACATTTTAATGTGCTTGGGATCGGTGGAGATATTTTTGAGAGGGTGTTCAAACATTTTAATGTAATTGGGAAGGGTGGAGATATTTTTGAGAGGGTGTTCGAAACATTTTAGCGTAATTGGGACGGGTGGAGAAGTTTTGAGTGGCAGCTCAAACTTTTTACCGTATTCGGACGCGGGTAGAAAGTTTTCCGTGGGGTTTTGAAACATTTTAATGTACTTGGGACGGGTGGAGAATGTTTTGAGAGGGTGATCAAACAATTTAACGTTCTTGGGACAGCTGGAGAAAGTTTTGAGTGGGTGTTCAAACATTTTAACATACTTGGGACGGGTGGAGAAAGATTTCTCAGTGGGGTGTTATACATTTTAACGTAATTGGGACTGTTGGAGAAAGTTTTGAGTGGGTGGTCAAACATTTTAATGTACTTGGGACTGGAGGAGAAAGATTTGAGAGGGTCTTCAAACATTTTAACGTACATGGGACCGGTGGGGAGAGTTTTGACAGGGTGATCAAACATTTTAACGTTCTTGTGACGGGGGTAGAAAGTTTTGAGAGCGTGTTCAAACATTCTAACGCACTTTGGACTGGTGGAGAAAGTTTTGAGAGGGTGTTCAAACATTCTAACGCACTTTGGATGGCTGGAGAAAGTTTTGAGTGGGGGATAAAACATTTTAACTTACTTGGGACGGGTGGAGAAAGTTCTGAGTGGGGTTTTATACATTTTAACGTATTTCGGACTGATGGAGACAGTTTTGTGTGGGTGTTCAAACATTTTAACCTACTTGGGACGGGTGGAGACCGTTTGGAGAGGGGGATAAAACATTTTAACATTGCTGGGACCGGGGTAGAAAGTTCTGAGTTGGGTGTTCAAACATTTTTACGTACTGGTGGCGGGTGGAGAAAGATATGAGTAGCGGTTAAAACATTTTAACTTACTTGGGACGGGTGGAGAAAGTACTGAGTCGGGGTTTAAACATTTTAACGTTCTTGGGACGGTTGGAGAAAGTTTTGAGTGGGTGTTCAAACATTTTGATGTACTTGGGACGGGTGGAGAAGGTTTTGAGAGGGTGCTCAAACATTTTGATGTACTTGGGACGAGTGTAGAAAGTTTTGAGAGGGTGACCAGACATTTTAACGTTCTTAGGACAGGTGGAGAAAGTATTGAGAGTGTGTTCAAACATTTTAACATACTTGGGACGGGTAGACAAAGGTTTGAGAGGGTGTTCAAACCTTTTAACATACTTGGGACGGGTGGAGTACGTTTTGAGAGGGAGATCAAACATTTTAATGTAACCGTGACGGGCGGAGAAAGTATTGCGTGTGTGTTCAAACATTTTAACGTACTTGGGACGGGTGGAGAAAGATTTGAGTGGGGGATAAAACATTTTAACTTACTTGGGACGGGTGGAGAAAGTTCTGAGTGGGGTTTTATACATTTTAACGTATTTCGGACTGATGGAGACAGTTTTGTGAGGGTGTTCAAACATTTTAACCTACTTGGGACTGGTGGAGAAAGATTTGTGAGGTGGTTCAAACATTTTAGTGCGCTTGGGATGGGTGGAGAAAGTTTTGAGAGTGTGATCAAACATTTTAACCTACTTGGGACGGCTGGAGAAAGATTTGAGTGGGGGTTAAAACATTTTAACTTAATTGTGACGGGTGGAGAAATTACTGAGTTGGGTTTAAACATTTTAACGTTCTTGGGAGGGTTGGAGAAAGTTTTGAGTGGGTGTTCAAACATTTTAATGTACTTGGGACGGGTGGAGAAGGTTTTGAGAGGCTGTTCAAACATTTTAACATACTTGGGACGGGCGGAGAAAGTTTTGAGTGGGGGTTCAATCATTTTAACGTATTTTGGACGTGTGGGGACAGTTTTAGAGGGTCTTCAAACATTTTAACGTACGGGACGAATGGAGAACGTTTTCAGAGGGGGATAAAACATTTTAACATTCTTGGGACGGATGTAGAAAGTTTTGAGAGGGTGTTCAAACATTTCAACGCACGTGGGATGGGTGGAAAAAGTTTTGAGAGGGTGTTAAAACATTTTAATGTAATTGGGACGGGTGGAGTTATTTTTGAGAGGGTGTTCGAAATATTTTAATGTACTTGGGACGGGTGGAGAAGGTTTTGAGAGGGTCTTCAAACATTTTAACATTCAGGACGGGTGTAGAAAGTTTCGAGAGGGTTTTCAAACATTTCAACGTTCTTTGGACGGGTGGAAAAAGTTTTCAGAGGGTGTTCAAACATTTTAACGTACTCGGGACGGGTGGAGAAGTTCTGAGTGGCAGTTCAAACTTTTTACCGTATTGGGACGCGGGTAGAATGTTTTCCGTGGGTTGTCCAAACATTTTAATGTACTTGGGACGGCTGGAGAATGCTTTGAGAGGGGGTTCAAACATTTTAATGTACTTGGGACGGCTGGAGTAAGTTTTGAGTGGGGGTTCAAACATTGTAACGTTCTTTGGACGGGTGGTGACAGTTTTAGAGGGTGTCCAAACATTTTATCGTACTTGGGACGAATGGAGAACGTTTTGAGAGGGGGATAAAACATTTCAACGCACTGGGGACGGGTGGAAAAAGTTCTGAGAGGGTGTTCAAACATTTTACCGTACTTGGGACGGGTGGGGAAAGTGTTGAGAGGGTGTTCAAATACTTTCACCTATTGGAGACGGGTGGAGAAAGTTTGGAGAGGGTGTTCAAACATTTTAACGCATTTGGGACGGGGGGAGAAAGTTTTGAGGGGGTGTTCAAACATTTTAACGCTCTATGGACTGGTGGAGAAATATTTGAGAGTTTGTTCATACATTTTAATGTGCTTGGGATCGGTGGAGATATTTTTGAGAGGATGTTCGAAACATTTTAACGTAATTGGGACGCGTGGAGAAGATTTGAGTGGCAGTTCAAACTTTTTACCGTATTGGGGCGCGGGTAGAAAGTTTTCCGTGGGGTGTTCAAACATTTTAATGTACTTGGGACGGCTGGAGAATGCTTTGAGTGGGTGTTCAAATATTTTAATGTACTTGGGACGGTTGTAGAAAGTTTTGAGAGGGTGTTCAAACATTTTAACATACTTGGGACGGGTGGAGAAAGATTTCTGAGTGGGGTGTTATACATTTTAACGTAATTGGGACTGTTGGAGTTATTTTTGAGAGGGTGTTCGAACATTTTAACGTACATGGGACCGGTGGGGAGAGTTTTGACAGGGTGATCAAACATTTTAACGTTCTTGTGACGGGGGTAGAAAGTTTTGAGAGGGTGTTCAAACATTCTAACGCCCTTTGGACTGGTGGAGAAAGTTTTGAGAGGGTGTTCAAACATTCTAACGCACTTTGGACGGCTGGAGAAAGTTTTGAGTGGGGGATAAAACATTTTAACTTACTTGGGACGGGTGGAGAAAGTTCTGACTGGGGATTTATACATTTTAACGTATTTCGGACTGATGGAGACAGTTTTGTGTGTGTGTTCAAACATTTTAACCAACTTGGGACGGGTGGAGACCGTTTGGAGAGGGGGATAAAACATTTTAACATTCCTGAGACCGGGGTAGAAAGTTCTGAGTGGGTGTTCAAACATTTGTACGTACTGGTGGCGGGTGGAGAAAGTTATGAGTAGCGGTTAAAACATTTTAACTTACTTGGGACGGGTGGAGAAAGTTTTGAGTCGGTGTTCAAACATTATGATGTACTTGGGACGGGTGGAGAAAGTTTTGAGAGGGTGTTCAAACATTTTGATGTACTTGGGACGGGTGGAGAAAGTTTTGAGAGGGTGTTCAAACATTTTAAGCATTTGGGACGGGGGGAGAAAGTTTTGAGGGGGTGTTCAAACATTTTAACGCTCTATGGACTGGTGGAGAAATATTTGAGAGTTTGTTCATACATTTTAATGTGCTTGGGATCGGTGGAGATATTTTTGAGAGGATGTTTGAAACATTTTAACGTAATTGGGACGGGTGGAGGAAGTTTTGAGAGGGTGTTCAAACATTTTAACGTACTTGGGACGGTCGGAGAACGTTTTGAGAGGGGGTTCAAACATTTTAAGCATTTGGGACGGGGGAGAAAGTTTTGAGGGGGTGTTCGAAACATTTTAACGTAATTGGGACGCGTGGAGAAGATTTGAGTGGCAGTTCAAACTTTTTACCGTATTGGGGCGCGGGTAGAAAGTTTTCCGTGGGGTGTTCAAACATTTTAATGTACTTGGGACGGCTGGAGAATGCCTTGAGAGGGGGTTCAAACATTTTAATCTGCTTGGGACGGCTGGAGAATGTTTTGAGAGGGGGTTCAATCATTTTAATGTACTTGGGACGGGTGTAGAAAGTTGTGAGAGGGTGTTCAAACAATTTAACGTTCTTGGGACAGGTGGAGGAAGTTTTGAGAGGGTGTTCAAACATTTTAAGCATTTGGGACGGGGGAGAAAGTTTTGAGGGGGTGTTCGAAACATTTTAACGTAATTGGGACGCGTGGAGAAGATTTGAGTGGCAGTTCAAACTTTTTACCGTATTGGGGCGCGGGTAGAAAGTTTTCCGTGGGGTGTTCAAACATTTTAATGTACTTGGGACGGCTGGAGAATGCTTTGAGAGGGGGTTCAAACATTTTAATCTGCTTGGGACGGCTGGAGAATGTTTTGAGAGGGGGTTCAATCATTTTAATGTACTTGGGACGGGTGTAGAAAGTTGTGAGAGGGTGTTCAAACAATTTAACGTTCTTGGGACAGGTGGAGGAAGTTTTGAGAGGGTGTTCAAACATTTTAACGTACTTGGGACGGTCGGAGAAAGTTTTGAGAGGGTGTTCAAACATTTTAAGCATTTGGGACGGGGGAGAAAGTTTTGAGGGGGTGTTCGAAACATTTTAACGTAATTGCGACGCGTGGAGAAGATTTGAGTGGCAGTTCAAACTTTTTACCTTATTGGGGCGCGGGTAGAAAGTTTTCCGTGGGGTGTTTTAATGTACTTGGGACGGCTGGAGAATGCTTTGAGAGGGGGTTCAAACATTTTAATGTACTTGGGACGGCTGGAGAATGTTTTGAGAGGGTGTTCAAACATTTTAACGTGCTTGGGATGGGTGGAGATATATTTGAGAGGGTGTTCAAACATTTTAATGTTATTGGGAATGGTGGAGATATTTTTGAGAGGGTGTTCGAAACATTTTAGCGTAATTGGGACGGGTGGAGAAGTTTTGAGTGGCAGCTCAAACTTTTTACCGTATTCGGACGCGGGTAGAAAGTTTTCCGTGGGGTGTTCAAACATTTTAATGTACTTGGGACGGGTGGAGAATGTTTTGAGAGGGTGATCAAACAATTTAACGTTCTTGTGACAGCTGGAGAAAGTTTTGAGAGGGTGTTCAAACATTTTAACGTTCTTCGGACGGGTGGGGACAGTTTTAGAGGGTGTTCAAACATTTGAACGTACATGGGACGAATGGAGAACGTTTTTACAGGGGGATAAAACATTTTAACATTCTTGGGACGGGTGGAGAAAGTTTTGAGAGGGTGTTCAAATATTTTAACATTCTTGGGACGGGTGGAGAATGCTTTGAGAGGGGGTTCAAACATTTTAATGTACTTGGGACGGGGGGAGAAAGTTTTGAGGGGGTGTTCAAACATTTTAATGTACTTGGGACGGTTGGAGAAAGTTTTGAGTGGGTGTTCAAACATTTTACAGTACTTGGGACGGGTGGAGAAAGTGTTGAGAGGGTGTTCAAATATTTTCACCTACTGGAGACGTGTGGAGAATGCTTTGAGAGGGGGTTCAAACATTTTAATGTACTTGGGACGGCTGGAGAAAGTTTTCTGAGTGGGGTGTTATACGTTTTAACGTAATTGGGACTGTTGGAGTTATTTCTGAGAGGGTGTTCGAACATTTTAACGTACATGGGACCGGTGGGGAGAGTTTTGACAGGGTGATCAAACATTTTAACGTTCTTGTGACGGGGGTAGAAAGTTTTGAGAGGGTGTTCAAACATTCTAACGCACTTTGGACTGGTGGAGAAAGTTTTGAGTGGGGGATAAAACATTTTAACTTACTTGGGACGGGTGGAGAAAGTTCTGAGTGGGGTTTTATACATTTTAACGTATTTCGGACTGATGGAGACAGTTTTGTGTGGGTGGTCAAACATTTTAACCAACTTGGGAGGGGTGGAGACCGTTTGGAGAGGGGGATAAAACATTTTAACATTCCTGAGACCGGGGCAGAAAGTTCTGAGTGGGTGTTCAAACATTTTTACGTACTGGTGGCGGGTGGAGAAAGTTATGAGTAGCGGTTAAAACATTTTAACTTACTTGGGACGGGTGGAGAAAGTACTGAGTCGGGGTTTAAACATTTTAACGTTCTTGGGACGGTTGGAGAAAGTTTTGAGTGGGTGTTCAAACATTATGATGTACTTGGGACGGGTGGAGAAAGTTTTGAGAGGGTGTTCAAACATTTTGGTGTACTTGGGACGGGTGGAGAAAGTTTTGAGAGGGTGTTCAAACATTTTAAGCATTTGGGACGGGGAGAGAAAGTTTTGAGGGGGTGTTCAAACATTTTAACATACTTGGGACGGGTGGAGAAAGATTTCTGAGTGGGGTGTTATACATTTTAACGTAATTGGGACTGTTGGAGTTATTTTTGAGAGGGTGTTCGAACATTTTAACGTACATGGGACCGGTGGGGAGAGTTTTGACAGGGTGATCAAACATTTTAACGTTCTTGTGACGGGGGTAGAAAGTTTTGAGAGGGTGTTCAAACATTCTAACGCACTTTGGACTGGTGGAGAAAGTTTTGAGAGGGTGTTCAAACATTCTGACGCACTTTTGACGGCTGGAGAAAGTTTTGAGTGGGGGATAAAACATTTTAACTTACTTGGGACGGGTGGAGAAAGTTCTGAGTGGGGTTTTATACATTTTAACGTATTTCGGACTGATGGAGACAGTTTTGTGTGGGTGTTCAAACATTTTAACCAACTTGGGACGGGTGGAGACCGTTTGGAGAGGGGGATAAAACATTTTAACATTCCTGAGACCGGGGTAGAAAGTTCTGAGTGGGTGTTCAAACATTTGTACGTACTGGTGGCGGGTGGAGAAAGTTATGAGTAGCGGTTAAAACATTTTAACTTACTTGGGACGGGTGGAGAAAGTTTTGAGTCGGTGTTCAAACATTATGATGTACTTGGGACGGGTGGAGAAAGTTTTGAGAGGGTGTTCAAACATTTTGATGTACTTGGGACGGGTGGAGAAAGTTTTGAGAGGGTGTTCAAACATTTTAAGCATTTGGGACGGGGGGAGAAAGTTTTGAGGGGGTGTTCAAACATTTTAACGCTCTATGGACTGGTGGAGAAATATTTGAGAGTTTGTTCATACATTTTAATGTGCTTGGGATCGGTGGAGATATTTTTGAGAGGATGTTTGAAACATTTTAACGTAATTGGGACGGGTGGAGGAAGTTTTGAGAGGGTGTTCAAACATTTTAACGTACTTGGGACGGTCGGAGAACGTTTTGAGAGGGTGTTCAAACATTTTAAGCATTTGGGACGGGGGAGAAAGTTTTGAGGGGGTGTTCGAAACATTTTAACGTAATTGGGACGCGTGGAGAAGATTTGAGTGGCAGTTCAAACTTTTTACCGTATTGGGGCGCGGGTAGAAAGTTTTCCGTGGGGTGTTCAAACATTTTAATGTACTTGGGACGGCTGGAGAATGCCTTGAGAGGGGGTTCAAACATTTTAATCTGCTTGGGACGGCTGGAGAATGTTTTGAGAGGGGGTTCAATCATTTTAATGTACTTGGGACGCTGGAGAATGCTTTGAGAGTGGGTTCAAACATTTTAATGTACTTGGGACGGCTGGAGAATGTTTTGAGAGGGTGTTCAAACATTTTAACGTGCTTGGGATGGGTGGAGATATATTTGAGAGGGTGTTCAAACATTTTAATGTTATTGGGAAGGGTGGAGATATTTTTGAGAGGGTGTTCGAAACATTTTAGCGTAATTGGGACGGGTGGAGAAGTTTTGAGTGGCAGCGCAAACTTTTTACCGTATTCGGACGCGGGTAGAAAGTTTTCCGTGGGGTGTTCAAACATTTTAATGTACTTGGTACGGGTGGAGAATGTTTTGAGAGGGTGATCAAACAATTTAACGTTCTTGTGACAGCTGGAGAAAGTTTTGAGAGGGTGTTCAAACATTTTAACGTTCTTCGGACGGGTGGGGACAGTTTTAGAGGGTGTTCAAATATTTTAACATTCTTGGGACGGGTGGAGAATGCTTTGAGAGGGGGTTCAAACAATTTAATGTACTTGGGACGGGGGGAGAAAGTTTTGAGGGGGTGTTCAAACATTTTAATGTACTTGGGACGGTTGGAGAAAGTTTTGAGTGGGTGTTCAAACATTTTACCGTACTTGGGACGGGTGGAGAAAGTGTTGAGAGGGTGTTCAAATATTTTCACCTACTGGAGACGTGTGGAGAATGCTTTGAGAGGGGGTTCAAACATTTTAATGTACTTGGGACGGGTGGAGAAGGTTTTGAGAGGGTGTTCAAACATTTTAACGCATTTGGGACGGGGGGAGAAAGTTTTGAGGGGGTGTTCAAACATTTTAACGCTCTATGGACTGGTGGAGAAATATTTGAGAGTTTGTTCATACATTTTAATGTGCTTGGGATCGGTGGAGATATTTTTGAGAGGATGTTTGAAACATTTTAACGTAATTGGGACGGGTGGAGAAGATTTGAGTGGCAGTTCAAACTTTTTACCGTATTGGGACGCGGGGAGAAAGTTTTCCGTGGGGTGTTCAAACATTTTAATGTACTTGGGACGGCTGGAGAATGCTTTGAGAGGGGTTTCAAACATTTTAATGTACTTGAGACGACTGGAGAATGTTTTCTGAGTGGGGTGTTATACATTTTAACGTAATTGGGACTGTTGGAGTTATTTTTGAGAGGGTGTTCGAACATTCTAACGTACATGGGACCGGTGGGGAGAGTTTTGACAGGGTGATCAAACATTTTAACGTTCTCGTGACGGGGGTAGAAAGTTTTGAGAGGGCGTTCAAACATTTTAACGCACTTTGGACTGGTGGAGAAAGTTTTGAGTGGGGGATAAAACATTTTAACTTACTTGGGAAGGGTGGAGAAAGTTCTAAGTGGGGTTTTATACATTTTAACGTATTTCTGACTGATGGAGACAGTTTTGTGTGGGTGTTCAAACATTTTAACCAACTTGGGACGGGTGGAGACCGTTTGGAGAGGGGGATAAAACATTTTAACATTCCTGAGACCGGGGTAGAAAGTTCTGAGTGGGTGTTCAAACATTTGTACGTACTGGTGGCGGGTGGAGAAAGTTATGAGTAGCGGTTAAAACATTTTAACTTACTTGGGACGGGTGGAGAAAGTTTTGAGTCGGTGTTCAAACATTATGATGTACTTGGGACGGGTGGAGAAAGTTTTGAGAGGGTGTTCAAACATTTTGATGTACTTGGGACGGGTGGAGAAAGTTTTGAGAGGGTGTTCAAACATTTTAAGCATTTGGGACGGGGGGAGAAAGTTTTGAGGGGGTGTTCAAACATTTTAACGCTCTATGGACTGGTGGAGAAATATTTGAGAGTTTGTTCATACATTTTAATGTGCTTGGGATCGGTGGAGATATTTTTGAGAGGATGTTTGAAACATTTTAACGTAATTGGGACGGGTGGAGGTAGTTTTGAGAGGGTGTTCAAACATTTTAACGTACTTGGGACGGTCGGAGAACGTTTTGAGAGGGTGTTCAAACATTTTAAGCATTTGGGACGGGGGAGAAAGTTTTGAGGGGGTGTTCGAAACATTTTAACGTAATTGGGACGCGTGGAGAAGATTTGAGTGGCAGTTCAAACTTTTTACCGTATTGGGGCGCGGGTAGAAAGTTTTCCGTGGGGTGTTCAAACATTTTAATGTACTTGGGACGGCTGGAGAATGCTTTGAGAGGGGGTTCAAACATTTTAATCTGCTTGGGACGGCTGGAGAATGTTTTGAGAGGGGGTTCAATCATTTTAATGTACTTGGGACGGGTGTAGAAAGTTGTGAGAGGGTGTTCAAACAATTTAACGTTCTTGGGACAGGTGGAGGAAGTTTTGAGAGGGTGTTCAAACATTTTAACGTACTTGGGACGGTCGGAGAAAGTTTTGAGAGGGTGTTCAAACATTTTAAGCATTTGGGACGGGGGAGAAAGTTTTGAGGGGGTGTTCGAAACATTTTAACGTAATTGCGACGCGTGGAGAAGATTTGAGTGGCAGTTCAAACTTTTTACCGTATTGGGGCGCGGGTAGAATGTTTTCCGTGGGGTGTTTTAATGTACTTGGGACGGCTGGAGAATGCTTTGAGAGGGGGTTCAAACATTTTAATGTACTTGGGACGGCTGGAGAATGTTTTGAGAGGGTGTGCAAACATTTTAATGTGCTTGGGATGGGTGGAGATATTTTTGAGCGGGTGTTCAAACATTTTAATGTACTTGGGACGGCTGGAGAATGCTTTGAGAGGGGGTTCAAACATTTTAATGTACTTGGGACGGCTGGAGAATGCTTTGAGAGTGGGTTCAAACATTTTAATGTACTTGGGACGGCTGGAGAATGTTTTGAGAGGGTGTTCAAACATTTTAACGTGCTTGGGATGGGTGGAGATATATTTGAGAGGGTGTTCAAACATTTTAGCGTAATTGGGACGGGTGGAGAAGTTTTGAGTGGCAGCTCAAACTTTTTACCGTATTCGGACGCGGGTAGAAAGTTTTCCGTGGGGTGTTCAAACATTTTAATGTACTTGGGACGGGTGGAGAATGTTTTGAGAGGGTGATCAAACAATTTAACGTTCTTGTGACAGCTGGAGAAAGTTTTGAGAGGGTGTTCAAACATTTTAACGTTCTTCGGACGGGTGGGGACAGTTTTAGAGGGTGTTCAAACATTTGAACGTACATGGGACGAATGGAGAACGTTTTTACAGGGGGATAAAACATTTTAACATTCTCGGGACGGGTGGAGAAAGTTTTGAGAGGGTGTTCAAATATTTTAACATTCTTGGGACGGGTGGAGAATGCTTTGAGAGGGGGTTCAAACATTTTAATGTACTTGGGACGGGGGGAGAAAGTTTTGAGGGGGTGTTCAAACATTTTAATGTACTTGGGACGGTTGGAGAAAGTTTTGAGTGGGTGTTCAAACATTTTACCGTACTTGGGACGGGTGGAGAAAGTGTTGAGAGGGTGTTCGAACATTTTAACGTACATGGGACCGGTGGGGAGAGTTTTGACAGGGTGATCAAACATTTTAACGTTCTTGTGACGGGGGTAGAAAGTTTTGAGAGGGTGTTCAAACATTCTAACGCACTTTGGACTGGTGGAGAAAGTTTTGAGTGGGGGATAAAACATTTTAACTTACTTGGGACGGGTGGAGAAAGTTCTGAGTGGGGTTTTATACATTTTAACGTATTTCGGACTGATGGAGACAGTTTTGTGTGGGTGGTCAAACATTTTAACCAACTTGGGACGGGTGGAGACCGTTTGGAGAGGGGGATAAAACATTTTAACATTCCTGAGACCGGGGTAGAAAGTTCTGAGTGGGTGTTCAAACATTTTTACGTACTGGTGGCGGGTGGAGAAAGTTATGAGTAGCGGTTAAAACATTTTAACTTACTTGGGACGGGTGGAGAAAGTACTGAGTCGGGGTTTAAACATTTTAACGTTCTTGGGACGGTTGGAGAAAGTTTTGAGTGGGTGTTCAAACATTATGATGTACTTGGGACGGGTGGAGAAAGTTTTGAGAGGGTGTTCAAACATTTTGATGTACTTGGGACGGGTGGAGAAAGTTTTGAGAGGGTGTTCAAACATTTTAAGCATTTGGGACGGGGAGAGAAAGTTTTGAGGGGGTGTTCAAACATTTTAACATACTTGGGACGGGTGGAGAAAGATTTCTGAGTGGGGTGTTATACATTTTAACGTAATTGGGACTGTTGGAGTTATTTTTGAGAGGGTGTTCGAACATTTTAACGTACATGGGACCGGTGGGGAGAGTTTTGACAGGGTGATCAAACATTTTAACGTTCTTGTGACGGGGGTAGAAAGTTTTGAGAGGGTGTTCAAACATTCTAACGCACTTTGGACTGGTGGAGAAAGTTTTGAGAGGGTGTTCAAACATTCTGACGCACTTTTGACGGCTGGAGAAAGTTTTGAGTGGGGGATAAAACATTTTAACTTACTTGGGACGGGTGGAGAAAGTTCTGAGTGGGGTTTTATACATTTTAACGTATTTCGGACTGATGGAGACAGTTTTGTGTGGGTGTTCAAACATTTTAACCAACTTGGGACGGGTGGAGACCGTTTGGAGAGGGGGATAAAACATTTTAACATTCCTGAGACCGGGGTAGAAAGTTCTGAGTGGGTGTTCAAACATTTTTACGTACTGGTGGCGGGTGGAGAAAGTTATGAGTAGCGGTTAAAACATTTTAACTTACTTGGGACGGGTGGAGAAAGTACTGAGAGGGTGTTCAAACATTTTACCGTACTTGGGACGGGTGGGGAAAGTGTTGAGAGGGTGTTCAAATACTTTCACCTATTGGAGACGGGTGGGGAAAGTTTGGAGAGGGTGTTCAAACATTTTAACGCTCTATGGACTGATGGAGAAATTTTTGAGTTTGTTCATACATTTTAATGTGCTTGGGATCGGTGGAGATATTTTTGAGAGGATGTTCGAAACATTTTAACGTAATTGGGACGCGTGGAGAAGATTTGAGTGGCAGTTCAAACTTTTTACCGTATTGGGGCGCGGGTAGAAAGTTTTCCGTTGGGTGTTCAAACATTTTAATGTACTTGCGACGGCTGGAGAATGCTTTGAGAGGGGCTCAAACATTTTAATATACTTGGGACGGATGGAGAATGTTTTGAGAGGGTGTTCAAACATTTTAATGCGCTTGGGATGGGTGGAGATATTTTTGAGAGGGTGTTCAAACATTTTAATGTACTTGGGACGGCTGGAGAATGCTTTGAGAGGGGGTTCAAACATTTTAATGTACTTGGGACGGCTGGAGAATGCTTTGAGAGGGGGTTCAAACATTTTAATGTACTTGGGACGGCTTGAGAATGTTTTGAGAGGGTGTTCAAATATTTTAATGTGGTTGGGATGGGTGGAGATATATTTGAGAGGGTGTTCAAGCATTTTAATGTTATTGGGAAGGGTGGAGATATTTTTGAGATGGTGTTCAAACATTTTAATGTAATTGGAAGGGTGGAGATATTTTTGAGAGGGTGTTCGAAACATTTTAGCGTAATTGTGACGGGTGGAGAAGTTTTGAGTGGCAGCTCAAACTTTTTACCGTATTCGGACGCGGGTAGAAAGTTTTCCGTGGGGTGTTCAAACATTTTAATGTACTTGGGACGGGTGGAGAATGTTTTGAGAGGGTGATCAAACAGTTTAACGTTCTTGTGACAGCTGGAGAAAGTTTTGAGAGGGTGTTCAAATATTTTAACGTTCTTCGGACGGGTGGGAGTTTTAGAGGCTGTTCAAACATTTGAACGTACATGGGACTACTGGAGAACGTTTTTACAGGAGGATAAAACATTTTAACATTCTTGGGACGGGTGGAGAAAGTTTTGAGAGGGTGTTCAAATATTTTGACATTCTTGGGACGGGTGGAGAAAGTTTTGAGAGGGTGTTCAAACATTTTAACGCATTTGGGACGGGGGGAGAAAGTTTTGAGGGGGTGTTCAAACATTTTAACGCTCTATGGACTGGTGGAGAAATATTTGAGAGTTTGTTCATACATTTTAATGTGCTTCGGATCGGTGGAGATATTTTTGAGAGGATGTTTGAAACATTTTAACGTAATTGGGACGGGTGGAGAAGATTTGAGTGGGAGTTCAAACATTTTACCGTATTGGGACGCGGGTAGAAAGTTTTCCGTGGGGTGTTCAAACATTTTAATGTACTTGGGACGGCTGGAGAATGCTTTGAGAGGGGGTTCAAACATTCTAATGTACTTGGGACGGCTGGAGAATGTTTTGAGAGGGGGTTCAATCATTTTAATGTACTTGGGACGGATGTAGAAAGTTGTGAGAGGGTGTTCAAACAATTTAAAGTTCTTGGGACAGGTGGAGGAAGTTTTGAGAGGGTGTTCAAACATTTTAACGTACTTGGGACGGTCGGAGAAAGTGTTGAGTGGGGGTTCAAATATTTCAACGTTCTTTGGACGGGTGGGGACAGTTTTAAAGGGTGTTCAAACATTTTACCGTACCTGGGACGAATGGAGAACGTTTTGACAGGGGGATAAAACATTTTAACATTCCTGGGACGGGTGTAGAAAGTTTTGAGAGGGTGTTCAAACATTTTAATGTACTAGGGACGGGTGTAGAAAGTTTCGAGTGGGTGTCAAACATTTTACCGTACTTGGGACGGGTGGAGAAAGTGTTGAGAGGGTGTTCAAATATTTTCACCCACTGGAGACGGGTGGAGAAACTTTTGAGAGGGTGTTCAAACAATTAAACGCATTTGGGACGGGGGGAGAAAGTTTTGAGGGGGTGTTCAAACATTTTAATGTACTTGGGACGGTTGGAGAAAGTTTTGAGTGGGTGTTCATACATTTTACCGTACTTGGGACGGGTGGAGAAAGTTTTGAGAGGGTGTTCAAACATTTTAAGCATTTGGGACGGGGGGAGAAAGTTTTGAGTGGGGGCTCAAACATTTTAACGTAATTGGGACGGGTGGAGAACGTATTGAGTGGGTGTTCAAACATTGTAACGTACTCGGTACCAGTGGAGAAAGTTTTGAGTGCGTGAGCAAACATTTAAACGTTCTTGGGACGGGTGTAGAAAGTTTTGAGAGGGTGTTCAAACATTTTAATGTACTAGGGACGGGTGTAGAAAGTTTCGAGTGGGTGTCAAACATTTTACCGTACTTGGGACGGGTGGAGAAAGTGTTGAGAGGGTGTTCAAATATTTTCACCCACTGGAGACGGGTGGAGAAACTTTTGAGAGGGTGTTCAAACAATTAAACGCATTTGGGACGGGGGGAGAAAGTTTTGAGGGGGTGTTCAAACATTTTAATGAACTTGGGACGGTTGGAGAAAGTTTTGAGTGGGTGTTCATACATTTCACCGTACTTGGGACGGGTGGAGAAAGTTTTGAGAGGGTGTTCAAACATTTTAAGCATTTGGGACGGGGGGAGAAAGTTTTGAGTGGGGGCTCAAACATTTTAACGTAATTGGGACGGGTGGAGAACGTATTGAGTGGGTGTTCAAACATTTCAACGTACTCGGTACCGGTGGAGAAAGTTTTGAGTGCGTGAGCAAACATTTAAACGTTCTTGGGACGGGCGTAGAAAGTTTTGAGAGGGTGTTCAAACATTTTAATGTACTAGGGACGGGTGTAGAAAGTTTCGAGTGGGTGACAAACATTTTACCGTACTTGGGACGGGTGGAGAAAGTGTTGAGAGGGTGTTCAAATATTTTCACCCACTGGAGACGGGTGGAGAAACTTTTGAGAGGGTGTTCAAACAATTAAACGCATTTGGGACGGGGGGAGAAAGTTTTGAGGGGGTGTTCAAACATTTTAATGTACTTGGGACGGTTGGAGAAAGTTTTGAGTGGGTGTTCATACATTTCACCGTACTTGGGACGGGTGGAGAAAGTTTTGAGAGGGTGTTCAAACATTTTAAGCATTTGGGACGGGGGGAGAAAGTTTTGAGGGGATGTTCAAACATTTTAACGCTCAATGGACTGGTGGAGAAATATTTGAGAGTTTGTTCATACATTTTAATGTGCTTGGGATCGGTGGAGATATTTTTGAGAGGATGTTCGAAACATTTTAACGTAATTGGGACGCGTGGAGAAGATTTGAGTGGCAGTTCAAACTTTTTACCGTATTGGGGCGCGGGTAGAAAGTTTTCCGTGGGGTGTTCAAACATTTTAATGTACTTGGGACGGCTGGAGAATGCTTTGAGAGGGGGTTCAAACATTTTAATGTACTTGGGACGGCTGGAGAAAGTTTTGAGTGGGTGTTCAAACATTTTAACGTTCTTCGGACGGGTGGGGACAGTTTTAGAGGGTGTTCAAACATTTTAACGCATTTGGGACGGGGGGAGAAAGTTTTGAGGGGGTGTTCAAACATTTTAACGCTCTATGGACTGGTGGAGAAATATTTGAGAGTTTGTTCATACATTTTAATGTGCTTTGGATCGGTGGAGATATTTTTGAGCGGATGTTTGAAATATTTTAACGTAATTGGGACGGGTGGAGAAGATTTGAGTGGGAGTTCAAACATTTTACCGTATTGGGACGCGGGTAGAAAGTTTTCCGTGGGGTGTTCAAACATTTTGATGTACTTGGGACGGCTGGAGAATGCTTTGAGAGGGGGTTCAAACATTTTAATGTACTTGGGACGGCTGGAGAATGTTTTGAGAGGGGGTTCAATCATTTTAATGTACTTGGGACGGATGTAGAAAGTTGTGAGAGGGTGTTCAAACAATCTAACGTTCTTGGGACAGGTGGAGGAAGTTTTGAGAGGGTGTTCAAACATTTTAACGTACTTGGGTCGGTCGGAGAAAGTGTTGAGTGGGGGTTCAAATATTTCAACGTTCTTTGGACGGGTGGGGACAGTTTTAAAGGGTGTTCAAACATTTTACCGTACCTGGGACGACTGGAGAGCGTTTTGACAGGGGGATAAAACATTTTAACATTCCTGGGACGGGTGTAGAAAGTTTTGGGAGGGTGTTCAAACATTTCAACGCACTTGGGACGGGTGGAAAGAGTTTTCAGAGGGTGAGCAAACATTGTAACGTACTTGGGACGGGTGGAGAAAGTTTTGAGTGGGGGCTCAAACATTTTAACGTAATTGGGACGGGTGGAGAACGTATTGAGTGGGTGTTCAAACATTTTAACGTACTCGGTACCGGTGGAGAAAGTTTTGAGTGCGTGAGCAAACATTTAAACGTTCTTGGGACGGGCGTAGAAAGTTTTGAGAGGGTGTTCAAACATTTTAATGTACTAGGGACGGGTGTAGAAAGTTTCGAGTGGGTGTCAAACATTTTACCGTACTTGGGACGGATGGAGAAAGTGTTGAGAGGGTGTTCAAATATTTTAACGTTCTTCGGACGGGTGGGAGTTTTAGAGGCTGTTCAAACATTTGAACGTACATGGGACTACTGGAGAACGTTTTTACAGGAGGATAAAACATTTTAACATTCTTGGGACGGGTGGAGAAAGTTTTGAGAGGGTGTTCAAATATTTTGACATTCTTGGGACGGGTGGAGAAAGTTTTGAGAGGGTGTTCAAACATTTTAACGCATTTGGGACGGGGGGAGAAAGTTTTGAGGGGGTGTTCAAACATTTTAACGCTCTATGGACTGGTGGAGAAATATTTGAGAGTTTGTTCATACATTTTAATGTGCTTCGGATCGGTGGAGATATTTTTGAGAGGATGTTTGAAACATTTTAACGTAATTGGGACGGGTGGAGAAGATTTGAGTGGGAGTTCAAACATTTTACCGTATTGGGACGCGGGTAGAAAGTTTTCCGTGGGGTGTTCAAACATTTTAATGTACTTGGGACGGCTGGAGAATGCTTTGAGAGGGGGTTCAAACATTCTAATGTACTTGGGACGGCTGGAGAATGTTTTGAGAGGGGGTTCAATCATTTTAATGTACTTGGGACGGATGTAGAAAGTTGTGAGAGGGTGTTCAAACATTTTAACGTACTTGGGACGGTCGGAGAAAGTGTTGAGTGGGGGTTCAAATATTTCAACGTTCTTTGGACGGGTGGGGACAGTTTTAAAGGGTGTTCAAACATTTTACCGTACCTGGGACGAATGGAGAACGTTTTGACAGGGGGATAAAACATTTTAACATTCCTGGGACGGGTGTAGAAAGTTTTGAGAGGGTGTTCAAACATTTTAATGTACTAGGGACGGGTGTAGAAAGTTTCGAGTGGGTGTCAAACATTTTACCGTACTTGGGACGGGTGGAGAAAGTGTTGAGAGGGTGTTCAAATATTTTCACCCACTGGAGACGGGTGGAGAAACTTTTGAGAGGGTGTTCAAACAATTAAACGCATTTGGGACGGGGGGAGAAAGTTTTGAGGGGGTGTTCAAACATTTTAATGTACTTGGGACGGTTGGAGAAAGTTTTGAGTGGGTGTTCATACATTTTACCGTACTTGGGACGGGTGGAGAAAGTTTTGAGAGGGTGTTCAAACATTTTAAGCATTTGGGACGGGGGGAGAAAGTTTTGAGTGGGGGCTCAAACATTTTAACGTAATTGGGACGGGTGGAGAAAGTATTGAGTGGGTGTTCAAACATTGTAACGTACTCGGTACCAGTGGAGAAAGTTTTGAGTGCGTGAGCAAACATTTAAACGTTCTTGGGACGGGCGTAGAAAGTTTTGAGAGGGTGTTCAAACATTTTAATGTACTAGGGACGGGTGTAGAAAGTTTCGAGTGGGTGTCAAACATTTTACCGTACTTGGGACGGGTGGAGAAAGTGTTGAGAGGGTGTTCAAATATTTTCACCCACTGGAGACGGGTGGAGAAACTTTTGAGAGGGTGTTCAAACAATTAAACGCATTTGGGACGGGGGGAGAAAGTTTTGAGGGGGTGTTCAAACATTTTAATGAACTTGGGACGGTTGGAGAAAGTTTTGAGTGGGTGTTCATACATTTCACCGTACTTGGGACGGGTGGAGAAAGTTTTGAGAGGGTGTTCAAACATTTTAAGCATTTGGGACGGGGGGAGAAAGTTTTGAGTGGGGGCTCAAACATTTTAACGTAATTGGGACGGGTGGAGAACGTATTGAGTGGGTGTTCAAACATTTTAACGTACTCGGTACCGGTGGAGAAAGTTTTGAGTGCGTGAGCAAACATTTAAACGTTCTTGGGACGGGCGTAGAAAGTTTTGAGAGGGTGTTCAAACATTTTAATGTACTAGGGACGGGTGTAGAAAGTTTCGAGTGGGTGACAAACATTTTACCGTACTTGGGACGGGTGGAGAAAGTGTTGAGAGGGTGTTCAAATATTTTCACCCACTGGAGACGGGTGGAGAAACTTTTGAGAGGGTGTTCAAACAATTAAACGCATTTGGGACGGGGGGAGAAAGTTTTGAGGGGGTGTTCAAACATTTTAATGTACTTGGGACGGTTGGAGAAAGTTTTGAGTGGGTGTTCATACATTTCACCGTACTTGGGACGGGTGGAGAAAGTTTTGAGAGGGTGTTCAAACATTTTAAGCATTTGGGACGGGGGGAGAAAGTTTTGAGGGGATGTTCAAACATTTTAACGCTCAATGGACTGGTGGAGAAATATTTGAGAGTTTGTTCATACATTTTAATGTGCTTGGGATCGGTGGAGATATTTTTGAGAGGATGTTCGAAACATTTTAACGTAATTGGGACGCGTGGAGAAGATTTGAGTGGCAGTTCAAACTTTTTACCTTATTGTGGCGAGGGTAGAAAGTTTTCCGTGGGGTGTTCAAACATTTTAATGTACTTGGGACGGCTGGAGAATGCTTTGAGAGGAGGTTCAAACATTCTAATTTACTTGGGACGGCTGGAGAATGTTTTGAGAGGGTGTTCAAACATTTTAATGTGCTTGGGATGGGTGGAGATATTTTTGAGAGGGTGTTCAAGCATTTTAATGTAATTGGGAAGGGTGGAGATATTTTTGAGACGGTGTTCGAAACATTTTAGCGTAATTGGGACGGGTGGAGAAGTTTTGAGTGGCAGCTCAAACTTTTTACCGTATTCGGACGCGGGTAGAAAGTTTTCCGTGGGGTGTTCAAACATTTTAATGTACTTGGGACGGGTGGAGAATGTTTTGAGAGGGTGATCAAACAATTTAACGTTCTTGTGACAGCTGGAGAAAGTTTTGAGAGGGTGTTCAAACATTTTAACGTTCTTCGGACGGGTGGGGACAGTTTTAGAGGGTGTTCAAACATTTTAACGCATTTGGGACGGGGGGAGAAAGTTTTGAGGGGGTGTTCAAACATTTTAACGCTCTATGGACTGGTGGAGAAATATTTGAGAGTTTGTTCATACATTTTAATGTGCTTTGGATCGGTGGAGATATTTTTGAGCGGATGTTTGAAACATTTTAACGTAATTGGGACGGGTGGAGAAGATTTGAGTGGCAGTTCAAACTTTTTACCGTATTGGGACGCGGGTAGAAAGTTTTCCGTGGGGTGTTCAAACATTTTGATGTACTTGGGACGGCTGGAGAATGCTTTGAGAGGGGGTTCAAACATTTTAATGTACTTGGGACGGCTGGAGAATGTTTTGAGAGGGGGTTCAATCATTTTAATGTACTTGGGACGGATGTAGAAAGTTGTGAGAGGGTGTTCAAACAATCTAACGTTCTTGGGACAGGTGGAGGAAGTTTTGAGAGGGTGTTCAAACATTTTAACGTACTTGGGTCGGTCGGAGAAAGTGTTGAGTGGGGGTTCAAATATTTCAACGTTCTTTGGACGGGTGGGGACAGTTTTAAAGGGTGTTCAAACATTTTACCGTACCTGGGACGACTGGAGAGCGTTTTGACAGGGGGATAAAACATTTTAACATTCCTGGGACGGGTGTAGAAAGTTTTGGGAGGGTGTTCAAACATTTCAACGCACTTGGGACGGGTGGAAAGAGTTTTCAGAGGGTGAGCAAACATTGTAACGTACTTGGGACGGGTGGAGAAAGTTTTGAGTGGGGGCTCAAACATTTTAACGTAATTGGGACGGGTGGAGAACGTATTGAGTGGGTGTTCAAACATTTTAACGTACTCGGTACCGGTGGAGAAAGTTTTGAGTGCGTGAGCAAACATTTAAACGTTCTTGGGACGGGCGTAGAAAGTTTTGAGAGGGTGTTCAAACATTTTAATGTACTAGGGACGGGTGTAGAAAGTTTCGAGTGGGTGACAAACATTTTACCGTACTTGGGACGGGTGGAGAAAGTGTTGAGAGGGTGTTCAAATATTTTCACCCACTGGAGACGGGTGGAGAAACTTTTGAGAGGGTGTTCAAACAATTAAACGCATTTGGGACGGGGGGAGAAAGTTTTGAGGGGGTGTTCAAACATTTTAATGAACTTGGGACGGTTGGAGAAAGTTTTGAGTGGGTGTTCATACATTTCACCGTACTTGGGACGGGTGGAGAAAGTTTTGAGAGGGTGTTCAAACATTTTAAGCATTTGGGACGGGGGGAGAAAGTTTTGAGTGGGGGCTCAAACATTTTAACGTAATTGGGACGGGTGGAGAACGTATTGAGTGGGTGTTCAAACATTTTAACGTACTCGGTACCGGTGGAGAAAGTTTTGAGTGCGTGAGCAAACATTTAAACGTTCTTGGGACGGGCGTAGAAAGTTTTGAGAGGGTGTTCAAACATTTTAATGTACTAGGGACGGGTGTAGAAAGTTTCGAGTGGGTGACAAACATTTTACCGTACTTGGGACGGGTGGAGAAAGTGTTGAGAGGGTGTTCAAATATTTTCACCCACTGGAGACGGGTGGAGAAACTTTTGAGAGGGTGTTCAAACAATTAAACGCATTTGGGACGGGGGGAGAAAGTTTTGAGGGGGTGTTCAAACATTTTAATGTACTTGGGACGGTTGGAGAAAGTTTTGAGTGGGTGTTCATACATTTCACCGTACTTGGGACGGGTGGAGAAAGTTTTGAGAGGGTGTTCAAACATTTTAAGCATTTGGGACGGGGGGAGAAAGTTTTGAGGGGATGTTCAAACATTTTAACGCTCAATGGACTGGTGGAGAAATATTTGAGAGTTTGTTCATACATTTTAATGTGCTTGGGATCGGTGGAGATATTTTTGAGAGGATGTTCGAAACATTTTAACGTAATTGGGACGCGTGGAGAAGATTTGAGTGGCAGTTCAAACTTTTTACCTTATTGTGGCGAGGGTAGAAAGTTTTCCGTGGGGTGTTCAAACATTTTAATGTACTTGGGACGGCTGGAGAATGCTTTGAGAGGAGGTTCAAACATTCTAATTTACTTGGGACGGCTGGAGAATGTTTTGAGAGGGTGTTCAAACATTTTAATGTGCTTGGGATGGGTGGAGATATTTTTGAGAGGGTGTTCAAGCATTTTAATGTAATTGGGAAGGGTGGAGATATTTTTGAGACGGTGTTCGAAACATTTTAGCGTAATTGGGACGGGTGGAGAAGTTTTGAGTGGCAGCTCAAACTTTTTACCGTATTCGGACGCGGGTAGAAAGTTTTCCGTGGGGTGTTCAAACATTTTAATGTACTTGGGACGGGTGGAGAATGTTTTGAGAGGGTGATCAAACAATTTAACGTTCTTGTGACAGCTGGAGAAAGTTTTGAGAGGGTGTTCAAACATTTTAACGTTCTTCGGACGGGTGGGGACAGTTTTAGAGGGTGTTCAAACATTTTAACGCATTTGGGACGGGGGGAGAAAGTTTTGAGGGGGTGTTCAAACATTTTAACGCTCTATGGACTGGTGGAGAAATATTTGAGAGTTTGTTCATACATTTTAATGTGCTTTGGATCGGTGGAGATATTTTTGAGCGGATGTTTGAAACATTTTAACGTAATTGGGACGGGTGGAGAAGATTTGAGTGGCAGTTCAAACTTTTTACCGTATTGGGACGCGGGTAGAAAGTTTTCCGTGGGGTGTTCAAACATTTTGATGTACTTGGGACGGCTGGAGAATGCTTTGAGAGGGGGTTCAAACATTTTAATGTACTTGGGACGGCTGGAGAATGTTTTGAGAGGGGGTTCAATCATTTTAATGTACTTGGGACGGATGTAGAAAGTTGTGAGAGGGTGTTCAAACAATCTAACGTTCTTGGGACAGGTGGAGGAAGTTTTGAGAGGGTGTTCAAACATTTTAACGTACTTGGGTCGGTCGGAGAAAGTGTTGAGTGGGGGTTCAAATATTTCAACGTTCTTTGGACGGGTGGGGACAGTTTTAAAGGGTGTTCAAACATTTTACCGTACCTGGGACGACTGGAGAGCGTTTTGACAGGGGGATAAAACATTTTAACATTCCTGGGACGGGTGTAGAAAGTTTTGGGAGGGTGTTCAAACATTTCAACGCACTTGGGACGGGTGGAAAGAGTTTTCAGAGGGTGAGCAAACATTGTAACGTACTTGGGACGGGTGGAGAAAGTTTTGAGTGGGGGCTCAAACATTTTAACGTAATTGGGACGGGTGGAGAACGTATTGAGTGGGTGTTCAAACATTTTAACGTACTCGGTACCGGTGGAGAAAGTTTTGAGTGCGTGAGCAAACATTTAAACGTTCTTGGGACGGGCGTAGAAAGTTTTGAGAGGGTGTTCAAACATTTTAATGTACTAGGGACGGGTGTAGAAAGTTTCGAGTGGGTGTCAAACATTTTACCGTACTTGGGACGGATGGAGAAAGTGTTGAGAGGGTGTTCAAATATTTTCACCCACTGGAGACGGGTGGAGAAACTTTTGAGAGGGTGTTCAAACAATTAAACGCATTTGGGACGGGGGGAGAAAGTTTTGAGGGGGTGTTCAAACATTTTAATGAACTTGGGACGGTTGGAGAAAGTTTTGAGTGGGTGTTCATACATTTCACCGTACTTGGGACGGGTGGAGAAAGTTTTGAGAGGGTGTTCAAACATTTTAAGCATTTGGGACGGGGGGAGAAAGTTTTGAGTGGGGGCTCAAACATTTTAACGTAATTGGGACGGGTGGAGAACGTATTGAGTGGGTGTTCAAACATTTTAACGTACTCGGTACCGGTGGAGAAAGTTTTGAGTGCGTGAGCAAACATTTAAACGTTCTTGGGACGGGCGTAGAAAGTTTTGAGAGGGTGTTCAAACATTTTAATGTACTAGGGACGGGTGTAGAAAGTTTCGAGTGGGTGACAAACATTTTACCGTACTTGGGACGGGTGGAGAAAGTGTTGAGAGGGTGTTCAAATATTTTCACCCACTGGAGACGGGTGGAGAAACTTTTGAGAGGGTGTTCAAACAATTAAACGCATTTGGGACGGGGGGAGAAAGTTTTGAGGGGGTGTTCAAACATTTTAATGTACTTGGGACGGTTGGAGAAAGTTTTGAGTGGGTGTTCATACATTTCACCGTACTTGGGACGGGTGGAGAAAGTTTTGAGAGGGTGTTCAAACATTTTAAGCATTTGGGACGGGGGGAGAAAGTTTTGAGGGGATGTTCAAACATTTTAACGCTCAATGGACTGGTGGAGAAATATTTGAGAGTTTGTTCATACATTTTAATGTGCTTGGGATCGGTGGAGATATTTTTGAGAGGATGTTCGAAACATTTTAACGTAATTGGGACGCGTGGAGAAGATTTGAGTGGCAGTTCAAACTTTTTACCTTATTGTGGCGAGGGTAGAAAGTTTTCCGTGGGGTGTTCAAACATTTTAATGTACTTGGGACGGCTGGAGAATGCTTTGAGAGGAGGTTCAAACATTCTAATTTACTTGGGACGGCTGGAGAATGTTTTGAGAGGGTGTTCAAACATTTTAATGTGCTTGGGATGGGTGGAGATATTTTTGAGAGGGTGTTCAAGCATTTTAATGTAATTGGGAAGGGTGGAGATATTTTTGAGACGGTGTTCGAAACATTTTAGCGTAATTGGGACGGGTGGAGAAGTTTTGAGTGGCAGCTCAAACTTTTTACCGTATTCGGACGCGGGTAGAAAGTTTTCCGTGGCGTGTTGAAACATTTTAATGTACTTGGGACGGGTGGAGAATGTTTTGAGAGGGTGATCAAACAATTTAACGTTCTTGTGACAGCTGGAGAAAGTTTTGAGAGGGTGTTCAAACATTTTAACGTTCTTCGGACGGGTGGGGACAGTTTTAGAGGGTGTTCAAACATTTTAACGCATTTGGGACGGGGGGAGAAAGTTTTGAGGGGGTGTTCAAACATTTTAACGCTCTATGGACTGGTGGAGAAATATTTGAGAGTTTGTTCATACATTTTAATGTGCTTTGGATCGGTGGAGATATTTTTGAGCGGATGTTTGAAACATTTTAACGTAATTGGGACGGGTGGAGAAGATTTGAGTGGCAGTTCAAACTTTTTACCGTATTGGGACGCGGGTAGAAAGTTTTCCGTGGGGTGTTCAAACATTTTGATGTACTTGGGACGGCTGGAGAATGCTTTGAGAGGGGGTTCAAACATTTTAATGTACTTGGGACGGCTGGAGAATGTTTTGAGAGGGGGTTCAATCATTTTAATGTACTTGGGACGGATGTAGAAAGTTGTGAGAGGGTGTTCAAACAATCTAACGTTCTTGGGACAGGTGGAGGAAGTTTTGAGAGGGTGTTCAAACATTTTAACGTACTTGGGTCGGTCGGAGAAAGTGTTGAGTGGGGGTTCAAATATTTCAACGTTCTTTGGACGGGTGGGGACAGTTTTAAAGGGTGTTCAAACATTTTACCGTACCTGGGACGACTGGAGAGCGTTTTGACAGGGGGATAAAACATTTTAACATTCCTGGGACGGGTGTAGAAAGTTTTGGGAGGGTGTTCAAACATTTCAACGCACTTGGGACGGGTGGAAAGAGTTTTCAGAGGGTGAGCAAACATTGTAACGTACTTGGGACGGGTGGAGAAAGTTTTGAGTGGGGGCTCAAACATTTTAACGTAATTGGGACGGGTGGAGAACGTATTGAGTGGGTGTTCAAACATTTTAACGTACTCGGTACCGGTGGAGAAAGTTTTGAGTGCGTGAGCAAACATTTAAACGTTCTTGGGACGGGCGTAGAAAGTTTTGAGAGGGTGTTCAAACATTTTAATGTACTAGGGACGGGTGTAGAAAGTTTCGAGTGGGTGTCAAACATTTTACCGTACTTGGGACGGATGGAGAAAGTGTTGAGAGGGTGTTCAAATATTTTCACCCACTGGAGACGGGTGGAGAAACTTTTGAGAGGGTGTTCAAACAATTAAACGCATTTGGGACGGGGGGAGAAAGTTTTGAGGGGGTGTTCAAACATTTTAATGTACTTGGGACAGTTGGAGAAAGTTTTGAGTGGGTGTTCATAAATTTTACCGTACTTTGGACGGGTGGAGAAAGTTTTGAGAGGGTGTTCAAATATTTTAACATTCTTGGGACGGGTGGAGAAAGTTTTGAGTGGGGGCTCAAACATTTTACCGTACTTGGGACGGGTGGAGAAAGTTTTGAGAGGGTGATCAAACATTTTAAGCATTTGGGACGCGGGGAGAAAGTTTTGAGGGGGTGTTCAAACATTTTAACGCTCTATGGACTGGTGGAGAAATATTTGAGAGTTTGTTCATACATTTTAATGTGCTTGGGATCGGTGGAGATATTTTTGAGAGGATGTTCGAAACATTTTAACGTAATTGGGACGCGTGGAGAATATTTGAGTGGCAGTTCAAACTTTTTACCGTATTGTGGCGCGGGTAGAAAGTTTTCCGTGGGGTGTACAAACATTTTAATGTACATGGGACGGCTGGAGAATGCTTTGAGAGGGGGTTCAAACATTTTAATGTACTTGGGACGGCTGGAGAATGTTTTGAGAGGGTGTTCAAACATTTTAATGTGCTTGGGATGGGTGGAGATATTTTTGAGAGGGTGTTCAAACATTTTAATGTAATTGGGACGGGTGGAGTTATTTTTGAGAGGGTGTTCGAAACATTTTAATGTTATTGGGACGGGTGGAGATATTTTTGAGATGGTGTTCAAACATTTTAATGTAATTGGGAAGGGTGGAGATATTTTTGAGAGGGTGTTCGAAACATTTTACCGTAATTGGGACGGGTGGAGAGGTTTTGAGTGGCAGTTCAAACTTTTTACCGTATTGTGGCGCGGGTAGAAAGTTTTCCGTGGGGTGTACAAACATTTTAATGTACATGGGACGGCTGGAGAATGCTTTGAGAGGGGGTTCAAACATTTTAATGTACTTGGGACGGCTGGAGAATGTTTTGAGAGGGTGTTCAAACATTTTAATGTGCTTGGGATGGGTGGAGATATTTTTGAGAGGGTGTTCAAACATTTTAATGTAATTGGGACGGGTGGAGTTATTTTTGAGAGGGTGTTCGAAACATTTTAATGTTATTGGGACGGGTGGAGATATTTTTGAGATGGTGTTCAAACATTTTAATGTAATTGGGAAGGGTGGAGATATTTTTGAGAGGGTGTTCGAAACATTTTAGCGTAATTGGGACGGGTGGAGAAGTTTTGAGTGGCAGCTCAAACTTTTTACCGTATTCGGACGCGGGTAGAAAGTTTTCCGTGGGGTGTTCAAACATTTTAATGTACTTGGGACGGGTGGAGAATGTTTTGAGAGGGTGATCAAACAATTTAACGTTCTTGTGACAGCTGGAGAAAGTTTTGAGAGGGTGTTCAAACATTTTAACGTTCTTCGGACGGGTGGGGACAGTTTTAGAGGGTGTTCAAACATTTTAACGTACATGGGACGAATGGAGAACGTTTTGCCAGGGGGATAAAACATTTTAACATTCTTGGGACGGGTGGAGAAAGTTTTGAGAGGGTGTTCAAATATTTTAACATTCCTGGGACGGGTGGAGAAAGTTCTGAGAGGGTGTTCAAACATTTTAACGCATTTGGGACGGGGGGAGAAAGTTTGGAGGGGGTGTTCAAACATTTTAACGCTCTATGGACTGGTGGAGAAATATTTGAGAGTTTGTTCATACATTTTAATGTGCTTGGGATCGGTGGAGATATTTTTGAGAGGATGTTCGAAACATTTTAACGTAATTGGGACGCGTGGAGAATATTTGAGTGGCAGTTCAAACTTATTACCGTATTGTGGCACGGGTAGAAAGTTTTCCGTGGGGTGTACAATCATTTTAATGTACATGGGACGGCTGGAGAATGCTTTGAGAGGGGGTTCAAACATTTTAATGTACTTGGGACTGCTGGAGAATGTTTTGAGAGGGTGTTCAAACATTTTAATGTGCTTGGGATGGGTGGAGATATTTTTGAGAGGGTGTTCAAACATTTTAATGTAATTGGGACGGGTGGAGTTATTTTTGAGAGGGTGTTCGAAACATTTTAATGTTATTGGGACGGGTGGAGATATTTTTGAGATGGTGTTCAAACATTTTAATGTAATTGGGACGGGTGGAGATATTTTTGAGAGGGTGTTCGAAACATTTTAGCGTAATTGGGACGGGTGGAGAAGTTTTGAGTGGCAGCTCAAACTTTTTACCGTATTCGGACGCGGGTAGAAAGTGTTCCGTGGGGTGTTCAAACATTTTAATGTACTTGGGACGGGTGGAGAATGTTTTGAGAGGGTGATCAAACAATTTAACGTTCTTGTGACAGCTGGAGAAAGTTTTGAGAGGGTGTTCAAACATTTTAACGTTCTTCGGACGGGTGGGGACAGTTTTAGAGGGTGTTCAAACATTTTAACGTACATGGGACGAATGGAGAACGTTTTGCCAGGGGGATAAAACATTTTAACATTCTTGGGACGGGTGGAGAAAGTTTTGAGAGGGTGTTCAAATATTTTAACATTCCTGGGACGGGTGGAGAAAGTTCTGAGAGGGTGTACAAACATTTTAACGCATTTGGGACAGGGGGAGAAAGTTTTGAGGGGGTGTTCAAACATTTTAACGCTCTATGGACTGGTGGAGAAATATTTGAGAGTTTGTTCATACATTTTAATGTGCTTGGGATCGGTGGAGATATTTTTGAGAGGATGTTTGAAACATTTCAACGTAATTGGGACGGGTGGAGAAGATTTGAGTGGCAGTTCAAACTTTTTACCGTATTGGGACGCGGGGAGAAAGTTTTCCGTGGGGTGTTCAAACATTTTAATGTACTTGGGACGGCTGGAGAATGCTTTGAGAGGGGTTTCAAACATTTTAATGTACTTGGGACGACTGGAGAAAGTTTTCTGAGTGGGGTGTTATACATTTTAACGTAATTGGGACTGTTGGAGTTATTTTTGAGAGGGTGTTCGAACATTCTAACGTACATGGGACCGGTGGGGAGAGTTTTGACAGGGTGATCAAACATTTTAAAGTTCTTGTGACGGGGGTAGAAAGTTTTGAGAGGGCGTTCAAACATTTTAACGCACTTTGGACTGGTGGAGAAAGTTTTGAGTGGGGGATAAAACATTTTAACTTACTTGGGACGGGTGGAGAAAGTTCTAAGTGGGGTTTTATACATTTTAACGTATTTCGGACTGATGGAGACAGTTTTGTGTGGGTGTTCAAACATTTTAACCAACTTGGGACGGGTGGAGACCGTTTGGAGAGGGGGATAAAACATTTTAACATTCCTGACACCGGGGTAGAAAGTTCTGAGTTGGGTGTTCAAACATTTTTACGTACTGGTGGCGGGTGGAGAAAGTTATGAGTAGCGGTTAAAACATTTTAACTTACTTGGGACGGGTGGAGAAAGTACTGAGTCGGGGTTTAAACATTTTAACGTTCTTGGGACGGGCGTAGAAAGTTTTGAGAGGGTGTTCAAACATTTTAATGTACTAGGGACGGGTGTAGAAAGTTTCGAGTGGGTGTCAAACATTTTACCGTACTTGGGACGGGTGGAGAAAGTGTTGAGAGGGTGTTCAAATATTTTCACCCACTGGAGACGGGTGGAGAAACTTTTGAGAGGGTGTTCAAACAATTAAACGCATTTGGGACGGGGGAGAAAGTTTTGAGGGGGTGTTCAAACATTTTAATGTACTTGGGACGGTTGGAGAAAGTTTTGAGTGGGTGTTCATACATTTTACCGTACTTGGGACGGGTGGAGAAAGTTTTGAGAGGGTGTTCAAACATTTTAAGCATTTGGGACGGGGGGAGAAAGTTTTGAGGGGGTGTTCAAACATTTTAATGTGCTTGGGATCGGTGGAGATATTTTTGAGAGGATGTTCGAAACATTTTAACGTAATTGGGACGCGTGGAGAAGATTTGAGTGGCGGTTCAAACTTTTTACCGTATTGTGGCGCGGGTAGAAAGTTTTCCGTGGGGTGTTCAAACATTTTAATGTACTTGGGACGGCTGGAGAATGCTTTGAGAGGGGGTTCAAACATTTTAATGTGCTTGGGATGGGTGGAGATATTTTTGAGAGGGTGTTCAAACATTTTAATGTAATTGGGACGGGTGGAGTTATTTTTGAGAGGGTGTTCGAAACATTTTAGCGTAATTGGGACGGGTGGAGAAGTTTTGAGTGGCAGCTCAAACTTTTTAACGTATTCGGACGCGGGTAGAAAGTTTTCCGTGGGGTGTTCAAACATTTTAATGTACTTGGGACGGGTGGAGAATGTTTTGAGAGGGTGATCAAACAATTTAACGTTCTTGTGACAGCTGGAGAAAGTTTTGAGAGGGTGTTCAAACATTTTAACGTTCTTCGGACGGGTGGGGACAGTTTTAGAGGGTGTTCAAACATTGTAACGTACATGGGACGAATGGAGAACGTTTTGCCAGGGGGATAAAACATTTTAACATTCTTGGGACGGGTGGAGAAAGTTTTGAGAGGGTGTTCAAATATTTTAACATTCTTGGGACGGGTGGAGAAAGTTCTGAGAGGGTGTTCAATCATTTTAACGCATTTGGGACGGGGGGAGAAAGTTTTGAGGGGGTGTTCAAACATTTTAACGCTCTATGGACTGGTGGAGAAATATTTGAGAGTTTGTTCATACATTTTAATGTGCTTGGGATCGGTGGAGATATTTTTGAGAGGATGTTCGAAACATTTTAACGTAATTGGGACGCGTGGAGAAGATTTGAGTGGCGGTTCAAACTTTTTACCGTATTGTGGCGCGGGTAGAAAGTTTTCCGTGGGGTGTTCAAACATTTTAATGTACTTGGGACGGCTGGAGAATGCTTTGAGAGGGGGTTCAAACATTTTAATGTGCTTGGGATGGGTGGAGATATTTTTGAGAGGGTGTTCAAACATTTTAATGTAATTGGGACGGGTGGAGTTATTTTTGAGAGGGTGTTCGAAACATTTTAGCGTAATTGGGACGGGTGGAGAAGTTTTGAGTGGCAGCTCAAACTTTTTACCGTATTCGGACGCGGGTAGAAAGTTTTCCGTGGGGTGTTCAAACATTTTAATGTACTTGGGACGGGTGGAGAATGTTTTGAGAGGGTGATCAAACAATTTAACGTTCTTGTGACAGCTGGAGAAAGTTTTGAGAGGGTGTTCAAACATTTTAACGTTCTTCGGACGGGTGGGGACAGTTTTAGAGGGTGTTCAAACATTGTAACGTACATGGGACGAATGGAGAACGTTTTGCCAGGGGGATAAAACATTTTAACATTCTTGGGACGGGTGGAGAAAGTTTTGAGAGGGTGTTCAAATATTTTAACATTCTTGGGACGGGTGGAGAAAGTTCTGAGAGGGTGTTCAATCATTTTAACGCATTTGGGACGGGGGGAGAAAGTTTTGAGGGGGTGTTCAAACATTTTAACGCTCTATGGACTGGTGGAGAAATATTTGAGAGTTTGTTCATACATTTTAATGTGCTTGGGATCGGTGGAGATATTTTTGAGAGGATGTTTGAAACATTTTAACGTAATTGGGACGGGTGGAGAAGATTTGAGTGGCAGTTCAAACATTTTACCGTATTGGGACGCGGGGTGTTCAAACATTTTAATGTACTTGGGACGGCTGGAGAAAGTTTTGAGAGGCGGTTCAATCATTTTAATGTACTTGGGACGGGTGTAGAAAGTTGTGAGAGGGTGTTCAAACAATTTAACGTTCTTGGGACAGGTGGAGGAAGTTTTGAGAGGGTGTTCAAACATTTTAACGTACTTGGGACGGTCGGAGAAAGTTTTGAGTTGGGGTTCAAATATTTTAACGTTCTTTGGACGGGTGGGGACAGTTTTAAAGGGTGTTCAAACATTGTAACGTACCTGGGACGAATGGAGAACGTTTTGACAGGGGGATAAAACATTTTAACATTCCTGGGACGGGTGTAGAAAGTTTTGAGAGGGTGTTCAAACATTTCAACGCACTTGGGACGGGTGGAAAGAGTTTTCAGAGGGTGAGCAAAAATTGTAACGTACTTGGGACGGCTGGAGAATGCTTTGAGAGGGGGTTCAAACATTTTAATGTACTTGGGACGGCTGGAGAAAGTTTTGAGTGGGTGTTCAAACATTTTAACGTACTCGGTACCGGTGGAGAAAGTTTTGAGTGGGTGAGCAAACATTTAAACGTTCTTGGGACGGGCGTAGAAAGTTTTGAGAGGGTGTTCAAACATTTTAATGTACTTGGGACGGCTGGAGAAAGTTTTGAGAGGGGGTTCAATCATTTTAATGTACTTGGGACGGGTGTAGAAAGTTGTGAGAGGGTGTTCAAACAATTTAACGTTCTTGGGACAGGTGGAGGAAGTTTTGAGAGGGTGTTCAAACATTTTAACGTACTTGGGACGGTCGGAGAAAGTTTTGAGTTGGGGTTCAAATATTTTAACGTTCTTTGGACGGGTGGGGACAGTTTTAAAGGGTGTTCAAACATTGTAACGTACCTGGGACGAATGGAGAACGTTTTGACAGGGGGATAAAACATTTTAACATTCCTGGGACGGGTGTAGAAAGTTTTGAGAGGGTGTTCAAACATTTCAACGCACTTGGGACGGGTGGAAAGAGTTTTCAGAGGGTGAGCAAAAATTGTAACGTACTTGGGACGGGTGGAGAAAGTTTTGAGTGGGGGCTCAAACATTTTAACGTAATTGGGACGGGTGGAGAACGTATTGAGTGGGTGTTCAAACATTTTAACGTACTCGGGACCGGTGGAGAAAGTTTTGAGTGGGTGAGCAAACATTTAAACGTTCTATGGACGGGTGTAGAAAGCTTTGAGAGGGTGTTCAAACATTTTAATGTACTAGGGACGGGTGTAGAAAGTTTCGAGTGGGTGTCAAACATTTTACCGTACTTGGGACGGGTGGAGAAAGTGTTGAGAGGGTGTTCAAATATTTTCACCTACTGGAGACGGGTGGAGAAACTTTTGAGAGGGTGTTCAAACAATTAAACGCATTTGGGACGGGGGGAGAATGTTTTGAGGGGGTGTTCAAACATTTTAATGTACTTGGGACGGTTGGAGAAAGTTTTGAGTGGGTGTTCATACATTTTACCGTACTTGGGACGGGTGGAGAAGGTTTTGAGAGGGTGTTCAAACATTTTGATGTGCTTGGGACGGGTGGAGAA
This sequence comes from Hypanus sabinus, assembly GCF_030144855.1. Taxonomy (NCBI): domain Eukaryota; kingdom Metazoa; phylum Chordata; class Chondrichthyes; order Myliobatiformes; family Dasyatidae; genus Hypanus; species Hypanus sabinus. Next base: position 522,567 of record NW_026781014.1, read on the forward strand.
GGTTTTGAGAGGGTGTTCAAACATTTTGATGTACTTGGGACGAGTGTAGAAAGTTTTGAGAGGGTGATCAAACATTTTAACGTTCTTAGGACAGGTGGAGAAAGTATTGAGACTGTGTTCAAACATTTTAACATACTTGGGACGGGTAGACAAAGGTTTGAGAGGGTGTTCAAACCTTCTCACATACTTGGGACGGGTGGAGTACGCTTTGAGAGGGAGATCAAACATTTTAATGTAATCGTGACCGGCGGAGAAAGTATTGCGTGTGTGTTCAAACACATTAACGTACTTGGGACGGGTGGAGAAAGATTTGAGTGTGGGATAAAACATTTTAACATTCTTCGGACGGATGTAGAAAGTTTTGAGAGGGTGTTCAAACATTTCAACGCACGTGGGACGGGTGGAAAAAGTTTTGAGAGGGTGTTAAAACATTTTAATGTAATTGGGACGGGTGGAGTTATTTTTGAGAGGGTGTTCGAAATATTTTAATGTACTTGGGACGGGTGGAGTTATTTTTGAGAGGGTGTTCGAAATATTTTAATGTACTTGGGACGGGTGGAGTTATTTTTGAGAGGGTGTTCGAAATATTTTAATGTACTTGGGACGGGTGGAGAAGGTTTTGAGAGGGTGTTCAAACATTTTAACATTCTTAGGACGGGTGTAGAAAGTTTTGAGAGGGTTTTCAAACATTTCAACGCACTTGGGACGGGTGTAGAAAGTTTTGAGAGGGTTTTCAAACATTTCAACGCACTTGGGACAGGTGGAAAAAGTTTTGAGAGGGTGTTCAAACAATTAAACGCATTTGGGACGGGGGGAGAAAGTTTTGAGGGGGTGTTCAAACATTTTAATGTACTTGGGACGGTTGGAGAAAGTTTTGAGTGGGTGTTCATACATTTTACCGTACTTGGAACGGGTGGAGAAAGGGTTGAGAGGGTGTTCAAATATTTTCACCTACTGGAGTCGTGTGGAGAAGGTTTTGAGAGGGTGTTCAACCATTTAAACGCATTTGGGACGGGGGGAGAAAGTTTTGAGGGGGTGTTCAAACATCGTATCGCTCTATGGACTGGTGGAGAAATATTTGAGAGTTTGTTCATACATTTTAATGTGCTTGGGATATGTGGAGATATTTTTGAGAGGGTGTTCAAACATTTTAATGTAATTGGGAAGGGTGGAGATATTTTTGAGAGAGTGTTCAAACATTTTAATGTAATTGGGAAGGGTGGAGATATTTTTGAGAGGGTGTCCGAAACATTTTAGCGTAATTGGGACGGGTGGAGAAGTTTTGAGTGGCAGCTCAAACTTTTTACCGTATTCGGACGCGGGTAGTAAGTTTTCCGTGGGGTTTTCAGGCATTTTAATGTACTTGGGACGGGTGGAGAATGTTTTGAGAGGGTGATCAAACAATTTAACGTTCTTGGGACAGCTGGAGAAGGATTTGAGTGGGTGTTCAAATATTTTAATGTACTTGGGACGGTTGGAGAAAGTTTTGAGAGTGTGCTCAAACATTTTAACATACTTGGGACGGGTAGACAAAGGTTTGAGAGGGTGTTCAAACCTTCTCACATACTTGGGACGGGTGGAGTACGCTTTGAGAGGGAGATCAAACATTTTAATGTAATCGTGACGGGCGGAGAAAGTATTGCGTGTGTGTTCAAACACTTTAACGTACTTGGGACGGGTGGAGAAAGATTTGAGTGTGGGATAAAACATTTTAACATTCTTCGGACGGATGTAGAAAGTTTTGAGAGGGTGTTCAAACATTTCAACGCACGTGGGACGGGTGGAAAAAGTTTTGAGAGGGTGTTAAAACATTTTAATGTAATTGGGACGGGTGGAGTTATTTTTGAGAGGGTGTTCGAAATATTTTAATGTACTTGGGACGGGGGGAGAAAGTTTTGAGGGGGTGTTCAAACATTTTAACGCTCTATGGACTGTTGGAGAAATATTTGAGAGTTTGTTCATACATTGTAATGTGCTTGGGATCGGTGGAGATATTTTTGAGAGGATGTTTGAAACATTTTAACGTAATTGGGACGCGTGGAGAAGATTTGAGTGGCAGTTCAAACTTTTTACCGTATTGGGGCGCGGGTAGAAAGTTTTCCGTGGGGTGTTCAAACATTTTAATGTACTTGGGACGGCTGGAGAATGCTTTGAGAGGGGGTTCAAACATTTTAATGTACTTGGGACGGCTGGAGAAAGTTTTGAGTGGGTGTTCAAACATTTTAACGTACTCGGTACCGGTGGAGAAAGTTTTGAGTGGGTGAGCAAACATTTAAACGTTCTTGGGACGGGCGTAGAAAGTTTTGAGAGGGTGTTCAAACATTTTAATGTACTTGGGACGGCTGGAGAAAGTTTTGAGAGGGGGTTCAATCATTTTAATGTACTTGGGACGGGTGTAGAAAGTTGTGAGAGGGTGTTCAAACAATTTAACGTTCTTGGGACAGGTGGAGGAAGTTTTGAGAGGGTGTTCAAACATTTTAACGTACTTGGGACGGTCGGAGAAAGTTTTGAGTTGGGGTTCAAATATTTTAACGTTCTTTGGACGGGTGGGGACAGTTTTAAAGGGTGTTCAAACATTGTAACGTACCTGGGACGAATGGAGAACGTTTTGACAGGGGGATAAAACATTTTAACATTCCTGGGACGGGTGTAGAAAGTTTTGAGAGGGTGTTCAAACATTTCAACGCACTTGGGACGGGTGGAAAGAGTTTTCAGAGGGTGAGCAAAAATTGTAACGTACTTGGGACGGGTGGAGAAAGTTTTGAGTGGGGGCTCAAACATTTTAACGTAATTGGGACGGGTGGAGAACGTATTGAGTGGGTGTTCAAACATTTTAACGTACTCGGGACCGGTGGAGAAAGTTTTGAGTGGGTGAGCAAACATTTAAACGTTCTATGGACGGGTGTAGAAAGTTTTGAGAGGGTGTTCAAACATTTTAATGTACTAGGGACGGGTGTAGAAAGTTTCGAGTGGGTGTCAAACATTTTACCGTACTTGGGACGGGTGGAGAAAGTGTTGAGAGGGTGTTCAAATATTTTCACCTACTGGAGACGGGTGGAGAAACTTTTGAGAGGGTGTTCAAACAATTAAACGCATTTGGGACGGGGGGAGAATGTTTTGAGGGGGTGTTCAAACATTTTAATGTACTTGGGACGGTTGGAGAAAGTTTTGAGTGGGTGTTCATACATTTTACCGTACTTGGGACGGGTGGAGAAGGTTTTGAGAGGGTGTTCAAACATTTTGATGTGCTTGGGACGGGTGGAGAAGGTTTTGAGAGGGTGTTCAAACATTTTGATGTACTTGGGACGAGTGTAGAAAGTTTTGAGAGGGTGATCAAACATTTTAACGTTCTTAGGACAGGTGGAGAAAGTATTGAGACTGTGTTCAAACATTTTAACATACTTGGGACGGGTAGACAAAGGTTTGAGAGGGTGTTCAAACCTTCTCACATACTTGGGACGGGTGGAGTACGTTTTGAGAGGGAGATCAAACATTTTAATGTAATCGTGACGGGCGGAGAAAGTATTGCGTGTGTGTTCAAACACATTAACGTACTTGGGACGGGTGGAGAAAGATTTGAGTGTGGGATAAAACATTTTAACATTCTTCGGACGGATGTAGAAAGTTTTGAGAGGGTGTTCAAACATTTCAACGCACGTGGGACGGGTGGAAAAAGTTTTGAGAGGGTGTTAAAACATTTTAATGTAATTGGGACGGGTGGAGTTATTTTTGAGAGGGTGTTCGAAATATTTTAATGTACTTGGGACGGGTGGAGTTATTTTTGAGAGGGTGTTCGAAATATTTTAATGTACTTGGGACGGGTGGAGTTATTTTTGAGAGGGTGTTCGAAATATTTTAATGTACTTGGGACGGGTGGAGAAGGTTTTGAGAGGGTGTTCAAACATTTTAACATTCTTAGGACGGGTGTAGAAAGTTTTGAGAGGGTTTTCAAACATTTCAACGCACTTGGGACGGGTGTAGAAAGTTTTGAGAGGGTTTTCAAACATTTCAACGCACTTGGGACAGGTGGAAAAAGTTTTGAGAGGGTGTTCAAACAATTAAACGCATTTGGGACGGGGGGAGAAAGTTTTGAGGGGGTGTTCAAACATTTTAATGTACTTGGGACGGTTGGAGAAAGTTTTGAGTGGGTGTTCATACATTTTACCGTACTTGGGACGGGTGGAGAAAGGGTTGAGAGGGTGTTCAAATATTTTCACCTACTGGAGTCGTGTGGAGAAGGTTTTGAGAGGGTTTTCAACCATTTAAACGCATTTGGGACGGGGGGAGAAAGTTTTGAGGGGGTGTTCAAACATCGTATCGCTCTATGGACTGGTGGAGAAATATTTGAGAGTTTGTTCATACATTTTAATGTGCTTGGGATATGTGGAGATATTTTTGAGAGGGTGTTCAAACATTTTAATGTAATTGGGAAGGGTGGAGATATTTTTGAGAGAGTGTTCAAACATTTTAATGTAATTGGGAAGGGTGGAGATATTTTTGAGAGGGTGTCCGAAACATTTTAGCGTAATTGGGACGGGTGGAGAAGTTTTGAGTGGCAGCTCAAACTTTTTACCGTATTCGGACGCGGGTAGTAAGTTTTCCGTGGGGTTTTCAGGCATTTTAATGTACTTGGGACGGGTGGAGAATGTTTTGAGAGGGTGATCAAACAATTTAACGTTCTTGGGACAGCTGGAGAAGGATTTGAGTGGGTGTTCAAATATTTTAATGTACTTGGGACGGTTGGAGAAAGTTTTGAGAGTGTGCTCAAACATTTTAACATACTTGGGACGGGTAGACAAAGGTTTGAGAGGGTGTTCAAACCTTCTCACATACTTGGGACGGGTGGAGTACGTTTTGAGAGGGAGATCAAACATTTTAATGTAATCGTGACGGGCGGAGAAAGTATTGCGTGTGTGTTCAAACACTTTAACGTACTTGGGACGGGTGGAGAAAGATTTGAGTGTGGGATAAAACATTTTAACATTCTTCGGACGGATGTAGAAAGTTTTGAGAGGGTGTTCAAACATTTCAACGCACGTGGGACGGGTGGAAAAAGTTTTGAGAGGGTGTTAAAACATTTTAATGTAATTGGGACGGGTGGAGTTATTTTTGAGAGGGTGTTCGAAATATTTTAATGTACTTGGGACGGGTGGAGTTATTTTTGAGAGGGTGTTCGAAATATTTTATTGTACTTGGGACGGGTGGAGAAGGTTTTGAGAGGGTGTTCAAACATTTTAACATTCTTAGGACGGGTGTAGAAAGTTTTGAGAGGGTTTTCAAACATTTCAACGCACTTGGGACGGGTATAGAAAGTTTTGAGAGGGTTTTCAAACATTTCAACGCACTTGGGACGGGTGGAAAAAGTTTTCAGAGGGTGTTCAAACATTTTAACGTACTCGGGACGGGTGTAGAAAGTTTTGAGAGGGTCTCAAACATTTTAACGTACTTGGGATGGGTGGAGAAAGTGTTGAGAGGGGGTTCAAACATTTTAACATTCTTGGGGCGGATGTAGAAAGTTTTGAGAGGGTGTTCAAATATTTCAACGCACGTGGGACGGGTGGAAAAAGTTTTCAGAGGGTGTTCAAACATTTTAACGTACTCGGGACGGGTGGAGAAGTTCTGAGTGGCAGTTCAAACTTTTACCGTATTGGGACGCGGGTAGAAAGTTTTCCGTGGGGTGTTCAAACATTTTAATGTAATTGGGACGGGTGGAGTTATTTTTGAGAGGGTGTTCGAAACATTTTAGCGTAATTGGGACGGGTGGAGAAGTTTTGAGTGGCAGCTCAAACTTTTTACCGTATTCGGACGCGGGTAGAAAGTTTTCCGTGGGGTGTTCAAACATTTTAATGTACTTGGGACGGGTGGAGAATGTTTTGAGAGGGTGATCAAACAATTTAACGTTCTTGTGACAGCTGGAGAAAGTTTTGAGAGGGTGTTCAAACATTTTAACGTTCTTCGGACGGGTGGGGACAGTTTTAGAGGGTGTTCAAACATTGTAACGTACATGGGACGAATGGAGAACGTTTTGCCAGGGGGATAAAACATTTTAACATTCTTGGGACGGGTGGAGAAAGTTTTGAGAGGGTGTTCAAATATTTTAACATTCTTGGGACGGGTGGAGAAAGTTCTGAGAGGGTGTTCAAACATTTTAACGCATTTGGGACGGGGGGAGAAAGTTTTGAGGGGGTGTTCAAACATTTTAACGCTCTATGGACTGGTGGAGAAATATTTGAGAGTTTGTTCATACATTTTAATGTGCTTGGGATCGGTGGAGATATTTTTGAGAGGATGTTTGAAACATTTTAACGTAATTGGGACGGGTGGAGAAGATTTGAGTGGCAGTTCAAACATTTTACCGTATTGGGACGCGGGGTGTTCAAACATTTTAATGTACTTGGGACGGCTGGAGAAAGTTTTGAGAGGGGGTTCAATCATTTTAATGTACTTGGGACGGGTGTAGAAAGTTGTGAGAGGGTGTTCAAACAATTTAACGTTCTTGGGACAGGTGGAGGAAGTTTTGAGAGGGTGTTCAAACATTTTAACGTACTTGGGACGGTCGGAGAAAGTTTTGAGTTGGGGTTCAAATATTTTAACGTTCTTTGGACGGGTGGGGACAGTTTTAAAGGGTGTTCAAACATTGTAACGTACCTGGGACGAATGGAGAACGTTTTGACAGGGGGATAAAACATTTTAACATTCCTGGGACGGGTGTAGAAAGTTTTGAGAGGGTGTTCAAACATTTCAACGCACTTGGGACGGGTGGAAAGAGTTTTCAGAGGGTGAGCAAAAATTGTAACGTACTTGGGACGGGTGGAGAAAGTTTTGAGTGGGGGCTCAAACATTTTAACGTAATTGGGACGGGTGGAGAACGTATTGAGTGGGTGTTCAAACATTTTAACGTACTCGGGACCGGTGGAGAAAGTTTTGAGTGGGTGAGCAAACATTTAAACGTTCTATGGACGGGTGTAGAAAGTTTTGAGAGGGTGTTCAAACATTTTAATGTACTAGGGACGGGTGTAGAAAGTTTCGAGTGGGTGTCAAACATTTTACCGTACTTGGGACGGGTGGAGAAAGTGTTGAGAGGGTGTTCAAATATTTTCACCTACTGGAGACGGGTGGAGAAACTTTTGAGAGGGTGTTCAAACAATTAAACGCATTTGGGACGGGGGGAGAATGTTTTGAGGGGGTGTTCAAACATTTTAATGTACTTGGGACGGTTGGAGAAAGTTTTGAGTGGGTGTTCATACATTTTACCGTACTTGGGACGGGTGGAGAAGGTTTTGAGAGGGTGTTCAAACATTTTGATGTGCTTGGGACGGGTGGAGAAGGTTTTGAGAGGGTGTTCAAACATTTTGATGTACTTGGGACGAGTGTAGAAAGTTTTGAGAGGGTGATCAAACATTTTAACGTTCTTAGGACAGGTGGAGAAAGTATTGAGACTGTGTTCAAACATTTTAACATACTTGGGACGGGTAGACAAGGGTTTGAGAGGGTGTTCAAACCTTCTCACATACTTGGGACGGGTGGAGTACGTTTTGAGAGGGAGATCAAACATTTTAATGTAATCGTGACGGGCGGAGAAAGTATTGCGTGTGTGTTCAAACACATTAACGTACTTGGGACGGGTGGAGAAAGATTTGAGTGTGGGATAAAACATTTTAACATTCTTCGGACGGATGTAGAAAGTTTTGAGAGGGTGTTCAAACATTTCAACGCACGTGGGACGGGTGGAAAAAGTTTTGAGAGGGTGTTAAAACATTTTAATGTAATTGGGACGGGTGGGGACAGTTTTAGAGGGTGTTCAAACATTGTAACGTACATGGGACGAATGGAGAACGTTTTGCCAGGGGGATAAAACATTTTAACATTCTTGGGACGGGTGGAGAAAGTTTTGAGAGGGTGTTCAAATATTTTAACATTCTTGGGACGGGTGGAGAAAGTTCTGAGAGGGTGTTCAAACATTTTAACGCATTTGGGACGGGGGGAGAAAGTTTTGAGGGGGTGTTCAAACATTTTAACGCTCTATGGACTGGTGGAGAAATATTTGAGAGTTTGTTCATACATTTTAATGTGCTTGGGATCGGTGGAGATATTTTTGAGAGGATGTTTGAAACATTTTAACGTAATTGGGACGGGTGGAGAAGATTTGAGTGGCAGTTCAAACATTTTACCGTGTTGGGACGCGGGGTGTTCAAACATTTTAATGTACTTGGGACGGCTGGAGAAAGTTTTGAGAGGGGGTTCAATCATTTTAATGTACTTGGGACGGGTGTAGAAAGTTGTGAGAGGGTGTTCAAACAATTTAACGTTCTTGGGACAGGTGGAGGAAGTTTTGAGAGGGTGTTCAAACATTTTAACGTACTTGGGACGGTCGGAGAAAGTTTTGAGTTGGGGTTCAAATATTTTAACGTTCTTTGGACGGGTGGGGACAGTTTTAAAGGGTGTTCAAACATTGTAACGTACCTGGGACGAATGGAGAACGTTTTGACAGGGGGATAAAACATTTTAACATTCCTGGGACGGGTGTAGAAAGTTTTGAGAGGGTGTTCAAACATTTCAACGCACTTGGGACGGGTGGAAAGAGTTTTCAGAGGGTGAGCAAAAATTGTAACGTACTTGGGACGGGTGGAGAAAGTTTTGAGTGGGGGCTCAAACATTTTAACGTAATTGGGACGGGTGGAGAACGTATTGAGTGGGTGTTCAAACATTTTAACGTACTCGGGACCGGTGGAGAAAGTTTTGAGTGGGTGAGCAAACATTTAAACGTTCTATGGACGGGTGTAGAAAGTTTTGAGAGGGTGTTCAAACATTTTAATGTACTAGGGACGGGTGTAGAAAGTTTCGAGTGGGTGTCAAACATTTTACCGTACTTGGGACGGGTGGAGAAAGTGTTGAGAGGGTGTTCAAATATTTTCACCTACTGGAGACGGGTGGAGAAACTTTTGAGAGGGTGTTCAAACAATTAAACGCATTTGGGACGGGGGGAGAATGTTTTGAGGGGGTGTTCAAACATTTTAATGTACTTGGGACGGTTGGAGAAAGTTTTGAGTGGGTGTTCATACATTTTACCGTACTTGGGACGGGTGGAGAAGGTTTTGAGAGGGTGTTCAAACATTTTGATGTGCTTGGGACGGGTGGAGAAGGTTTTGAGAGGGTGTTCAAACATTTTGATGTACTTGGGACGAGTGTAGAAAGTTTTGAGAGGGTGATCAAACATTTTAACGTTCTTAGGACAGGTGGAGAAAGTATTGAGACTGTGTTCAAACATTTTAACATACTTGGGACGGGTAGACAAAGGTTTGAGAGGGTGTTCAAACCTTCTCACATACTTGGGACGGGTGGAGTACGTTTTGAGAGGGAGATCAAACATTTTAATGTAATCGTGACGGGCGGAGAAAGTATTGCGTGTGTGTTCAAACACATTAACGTACTTGGGACGGGTGGAGAAAGATTTGAGTGTGGGATAAAACATTTTAACATTCTTCGGACGGATGTAGAAAGTTTTGAGAGGGTGTTCAAACATTTCAACGCACGTGGGACGGGTGGAAAAAGTTTTGAGAGGGTGTTAAAACATTTTAATGTAATTGGGACGGGTGGAGTTATTTTTGAGAGGGTGTTCGAAATATTTTAATGTACTTGGGACGGGTGGAGTTATTTTTGAGAGGGTGTTCGAAATATTTTAATGTACTTGGGACGGGTGGAGTTATTTTTGAGAGGGTGTTCGAAATATTTTAATGTACTTGGGACGGGTGGAGAAGGTTTTGAGAGGGTGTTCAAACATTTTAACATTCTTAGGACGGGTGTAGAAAGTTTTGAGAGGGTTTTCAAACATTTCAACGCACTTGGGACGGGTGTAGAAAGTTTTGAGAGGGTTTTCAAACATTTCAACGCACTTGGGACGGGTGTAGAAAGTTTTGAGAGGGTTTTCAAACATTTCAACGCACTTGGGACAGGTGGAAAAAGTTTTGAGAGGGTGTTCAAACAATTAAACGCATTTGGGACGGGGGGAGAAAGTTTTGAGGGGGTGTTCAAACATTTTAATGTACTTGGGACGGTTGGAGAAAGTTTTGAGTGGGTGTTCATACATTTTACCGTACTTGGGACGGGTGGAGAAAGGGTTGAGAGGGTGTTCAAATATTTTCACCTACTGGAGTCGTGTGGAGAAGGTTTTGAGAGGGTGTTCAACCATTTAAACGCATTTGGGACGGGGGGAGAAAGTTTTGAGGGGGTGTTCAAACATCGTATCGCTCTATGGACTGGTGGAGAAATATTTGAGAGGGTGTTCAAACATTTTAATGTAATTGGGAAGGGTGGAGATATTTTTGAGAGAGTGTTCAAACATTTTAATGTAATTGGGAAGGGTGGAGATATTTTTGAGAGGGTGTCCGAAACATTTTAGCGTAATTGGGACGGGTGGAGAAGTTTTGAGTGGCAGCTCAAACTTTTTACCGTATTCGGACGCGGGTAGAAAGTTTTCCGTGGGGTGTTCAAACATTTTAATGTACTTGGGACGGGTGGAGAATGTTTTGAGAGGGTGATCAAACAATTTAACGTTCTTGTGACAGCTGGAGAAAGTTTTGAGAGGGTGTTCAAACATTTTAACGTTCTTCGGACGGGTGGGGACAGTTTTAGAGGGTGTTCAAACATTGTAACGTACATGGGACGAATGGAGAACGTTTTGCCAGGGGGATAAAACATTTTAACATTCTTGGGACGGGTGGAGAAAGTTTTGAGAGGGTGTTCAAATATTTTAACATTCTTGGGACGGGTGGAGAAAGTTCTGAGAGGGTGTTCAAACATTTTAACGCATTTGGGACGGGGGGAGAAAGTTTTGAGGGGGTGTTCAAACATTTTAACGCTCTATGGACTGGTGGAGAAATATTTGAGAGTTTGTTCATACATTTTAATGTGCTTGGGATCGGTGGAGATATTTTTGAGAGGATGTTTGAAACATTTTAACGTAATTGGGACGGGTGGAGAAGATTTGAGTGGCAGTTCAAACATTTTACCGTATTGGGACGCGGGGTGTTCAAACATTTTAATGTACTTGGGACGGCTGGAGAAAGTTTTGAGAGGGGGTTCAATCATTTTAATGTACTTGGGACGGGTGTAGAAAGTTGTGAGAGGGTGTTCAAACAATTTAACGTTCTTGGGACAGGTGGAGGAAGTTTTGAGAGGGTGTTCAAACATTTTAACGTACTTGGGACGGTCGGAGAAAGTTTTGAGTTGGGGTTCAAATATTTTAACGTTCTTTGGACGGGTGGGGACAGTTTTAAAGGGTGTTCAAACATTGTAACGTACCTGGGACGAATGGAGAACGTTTTGACAGGGGGATAAAACATTTTAACATTCCTGGGACGGGTGTAGAAAGTTTTGAGAGGGTGTTCAAACATTTCAACGCACTTGGGACGGGTGGAAAGAGTTTTCAGAGGGTGAGCAAAAATTGTAACGTACTTGGGACGGGTGGAGAAAGTTTTGAGTGGGGGCTCAAACATTTTAACGTAATTGGGACGGGTGGAGAACGTATTGAGTGGGTGTTCAAACATTTTAACGTACTCGGGACCGGTGGAGAAAGTTTTGAGTGGGTGAGCAAACATTTAAACGTTCTATGGACGGGTGTAGAAAGTTTTGAGAGGGTGTTCAAACATTTTAATGTACTAGGGACGGGTGTAGAAAGTTTCGAGTGGGTGTCAAACATTTTACCGTACTTGGGACGGGTGGAGAAAGTGTTGAGAGGGTGTTCAAATATTTTCACCTACTGGAGACGGGTGGAGAAACTTTTGAGAGGGTGTTCAAACAATTAAACGCATTTGGGACGGGGGGAGAATGTTTTGAGGGGGTGTTCAAACATTTTAATGTACTTGGGACGGTTGGAGAAAGTTTTGAGTGGGTGTTCATACATTTTACCGTACTTGGGACGGGTGGAGAAGGTTTTGAGAGGGTGTTCAAACATTTTGATGTGCTTGGGACGGGTGGAGAAGGTTTTGAGAGGGTGTTCAAACATTTTGATGTACTTGGGACGAGTGTAGAAAGTTTTGAGAGGGTGATCAAACATTTTAACGTTCTTAGGACAGGTGGAGAAAGTATTGAGACTGTGTTCAAACATTTTAACATACTTGGGACGGGTAGACAAGGGTTTGAGAGGGTGTTCAAACCTTCTCACATACTTGGGACGGGTGGAGTACGTTTTGAGAGGGAGATCAAACATTTTAATGTAATCGTGACGGGCGGAGAAAGTATTGCGTGTGTGTTCAAACACATTAACGTACTTGGGACGGGTGGAGAAAGATTTGAGTGTGGGATAAAACATTTTAACATTCTTCGGACGGATGTAGAAAGTTTTGAGAGGGTGTTCAAACATTTCAACGCACGTGGGACGGGTGGAAAAAGTTTTGAGAGGGTGTTAAAACATTTTAATGTAATTGGGACGGGTGGAGTTATTTTTGAGAGGGTGTTCGAAACATTTTAGCGTAATTGGGACGGGTGGAGAAGTTTTGAGTGGCAGCTCAAACTTTTTACCGTATTCGGACTCGGGTAGAAAGTTTTCCGTGGGGTGTTCAAACATTTTAATGTACTTGGGACGGGTGGAGAATGTTTTGAGAGGGTGATCAAACAATTTAACGTTCTTGTGACAGCTGGAGAAAGTTTTGAGAGGGTGTTCAAACATTTTAACGTTCTTCGGACGGGTGGGGACAGTTTTAGAGGGTGTTCAAACATTGTAACGTACATGGGACGAATGGAGAACGTTTTGCCAGGGGGATAAAACATTTTAACATTCTTGGGACGGGTGGAGAAAGTTTTGAGAGGGTGTTCAAATATTTTAACATTCTTGGGACGGGTGGAGAAAGTTCTGAGAGGGTGTTCAAACATTTTAACGCATTTGGGACGGGGGGAGAAAGTTTTGAGGGGGTGTTCAAACATTTTAACGCTCTATGGACTGGTGGAGAAATATTTGAGAGTTTGTTCATACATTTTAATGTGCTTGGGATCGGTGGAGATATTTTTGAGAGGATGTTTGAAACATTTTAACGTAATTGGGACGGGTGGAGAAGATTTGAGTGGCAGTTCAAACATTTTACCGTGTTGGGACGCGGGGTGTTCAAACATTTTAATGTACTTGGGACGGCTGGAGAAAGTTTTGAGAGGGGGTTCAATCATTTTAATGTACTTGGGACGGGTGTAGAAAGTTGTGAGAGGGTGTTCAAACAATTTAACGTTCTTGGGACAGGTGGAGGAAGTTTTGAGAGGGTGTTCAAACATTTTAACGTACTTGGGACGGTCGGAGAAAGTTTTGAGTTGGGGTTCAAATATTTTAACGTTCTTTGGACGGGTGGGGACAGTTTTAAAGGGTGTTCAAACATTGTAACGTACCTGGGACGAATGGAGAACGTTTTGACAGGGGGATAAAACATTTTAACATTCCTGGGACGGGTGTAGAAAGTTTTGAGAGGGTGTTCAAACATTTCAACGCACTTGGGACGGGTGGAAAGAGTTTTCAGAGGGTGAGCAAAAATTGTAACGTACTTGGGACGGGTGGAGAAAGTTTTGAGTGGGGGCTCAAACATTTTAACGTAATTGGGACGGGTGGAGAACGTATTGAGTGGGTGTTCAAACATTTTAACGTACTCGGGACCGGTGGAGAAAGTTTTGAGTGGGTGAGCAAACATTTAAACGTTCTATGGACGGGTGTAGAAAGTTTTGAGAGGGTGTTCAAACATTTTAATGTACTAGGGACGGGTGTAGAAAGTTTCGAGTGGGTGTCAAACATTTTACCGTACTTGGGACGGGTGGAGAAAGTGTTGAGAGGGTGTTCAAATATTTTCACCTACTGGAGACGGGTGGAGAAACTTTTGAGAGGGTGTTCAAACAATTAAACGCATTTGGGACGGGGGGAGAATGTTTTGAGGGGGTGTTCAAACATTTTAATGTACTTGGGACGGTTGGAGAAAGTTTTGAGTGGGTGTTCATACATTTTACCGTACTTGGGACGGGTGGAGAAGGTTTTGAGAGGGTGTTCAAACATTTTGATGTGCTTGGGACGGGTGGAGAAGGTTTTGAGAGGGTGTTCAAACATTTTGATGTACTTGGGACGAGTGTAGAAAGTTTTGAGAGGGTGATCAAACATTTTAACGTTCTTAGGACAGGTGGAGAAAGTATTGAGACTGTGTTCAAACATTTTAACATACTTGGGACGGGTAGACAAAGGTTTGAGAGGGTGTTCAAACCTTCTCACATACTTGGGACGGGTGGAGTACGTTTTGAGAGGGAGATCAAACATTTTAATGTAATCGTGACGGGCGGAGAAAGTATTGCGTGTGTGTTCAAACACATTAACGTACTTGGGACGGGTGGAGAAAGATTTGAGTGTGGGATAAAACATTTTAACATTCTTCGGACGGATGTAGAAAGTTTTGAGAGGGTGTTCAAACATTTCAACGCACGTGGGACGGGTGGAAAAAGTTTTGAGAGGGTGTTAAAACATTTTAATGTAATTGGGACGGGTGGAGTTATTTTTGAGAGGGTGTTCGAAATATTTTAATGTACTTGGGACGGGTGGAGTTATTTTTGAGAGGGTGTTCGAAATATTTTAATGTACTTGGGACGGGTGGAGTTATTTTTGAGAGGGTGTTCGAAATAATTTAATGTACTTGGGACGGGTGGAGAAGGTTTTGAGAGGGTGTTCAAACATTTTAACATTCTTAGGACGGGTGTAGAAAGTTTTGAGAGGGTTTTCAAACATTTCAACGCACTTGGGACGGGTGTAGAAAGTTTTGAGAGGGTTTTCAAACATTTCAACGCACTTGGGACAGGTGGAAAAAGTTTTGAGAGGGTGTTCAAACAATTAAACGCATTTGGGACGGGGGGAGAAAGTTTTGAGGGGGTGTTCAAACATTTTAATGTACTTGGGACGGTTGGAGAAAGTTTTGAGTGGGTGTTCATACATTTTACCGTACTTGGGACGGGTGGAGAAAGGGTTGAGAGGGTGTTCAAATATTTTCACCTACTGGAGTCGTGTGGAGAAGGTTTTGAGAGGGTGTTCAACCATTTAAACGCATTTGGGACGGGGGGAGAAAGTTTTGAGGGGGTGTTCAAACATCGTATCGCTCTATGGACTGGTGGAGAAATATTTGAGAGGGTGTTCAAACATTTTAATGTAATTGGGAAGGGTGGAGATATTTTTGAGAGAGTGTTCAAACATTTTAATGTAATTGGGAAGGGTGGAGATATTTTTGAGAGGGTGTCCGAAACATTTTAGCGTAATTGGGACGGGTGGAGAAGTTTTGAGTGGCAGCTCAAACTTTTTACCGTATTCGGACGCGGGTAGTAAGTTTTCCGTGGGGTTTTCAGGCATTTTAATGTACTTGGGACGGGTGGAGAATGTTTTGAGAGGGTGATCAAACAATTTAACGTTCTTGGGACAGCTGGAGAAGGATTTGAGTGGGTGTTCAAATATTTTAATGTACTTGGGACGGTTGGAGAAAGTTTTGAGAGTGTGCTCAAACATTTTAACATACTTGGGACGGGTAGACAAAGGTTTGAGAGGGTGTTCAAACCTTCTCACATACTTGGGACGGGTGGAGTACGTTTTGAGAGGGAGATCAAACATTTTAATGTAATCGTGACGGGCGGAGAAAGTATTGCGTGTGTGTTCAAACACTTTAACGTACTTGGGACGGGTGGAGAAAGATTTGAGTGTGGGATAAAACATTTTAACATTCTTCGGACGGATGTAGAAAGTTTTGAGAGGGTGTTCAAACATTTCAACGCACGTGGGACGGGTGGAAAAAGTTTTGAGAGGGTGTTAAAACATTTTAATGTAATTGGGACGGGTGGAGTTATTTTTGAGAGGGTGTTCGAAATATTTTAATGTACTTGGGACGGGGGGAGAAAGTTTTGAGGGGGTGTTCAAACATTTTAACGCTCTATGGACTGGTGGAGAAATATTTGAGAGTTTGTTCATACATTGTAATGTGCTTGGGATCGGTGGAGATATTTTTGAGAGGATGTTCGAAACATTTTAACGTAATTGGGACGCGTGGAGAAGATTTGAGTGGCAGTTCAAACTTTTTACCGTATTGGGGCGCGGGTAGAAAGTTTTCCGTGGGGTGTTCAAACATTTTAATGTACTTGGGACGGCTGGAGAATGCTTTGAGAGGGGGTTCAAACATTTTAATGTACTTGGGACGGCTGGAGAAAGTTTTGAGTGGGTGTTCAAACATTTTAACGTACTCGGTACCGGTGGAGAAAGTTTTGAGTGGGTGAGCAAACATTTAAACGTTCTTGGGACGGGCGTAGAAAGTTTTGAGAGGGTGTTCAAACATTTTAATGTACTTGGGACGGCTGGAGAAAGTTTTGAGAGGGGGTTCAATCATTTTAATGTACTTGGGACGGGTGTAGAAAGTTGTGAGAGGGTGTTCAAACAATTTAACGTTCTTGGGACAGGTGGAGGAAGTTTTGAGAGGGTGTTCAAACATTTTAACGTACTTGGGACGGTCGGAGAAAGTTTTGAGTTGGGGTTCAAATATTTTAACGTTCTTTGGACGGGTGGGGACAGTTTTAAAGGGTGTTCAAACATTGTAACGTACCTGGGACGAATGGAGAACGTTTTGACAGGGGGATAAAACATTTTAACATTCCTGGGACGGGTGTAGAAAGTTTTGAGAGGGTGTTCAAACATTTCAACGCACTTGGGACGGGTGGAAAGAGTTTTCAGAGGGTGAGCAAAAATTGTAACGTACTTGGGACGGGTGGAGAAAGTTTTGAGTGGGGGCTCAAACATTTTAACGTAATTGGGACGGGTGGAGAACGTATTGAGTGGGTGTTCAAACATTTTAACGTACTCGGGACCGGTGGAGAAAGTTTTGAGTGGGTGAGCAAACATTTAAACGTTCTATGGACGGGTGTAGAAAGCTTTGAGAGGGTGTTCAAACATTTTAATGTACTAGGGACGGGTGTAGAAAGTTTCGAGTGGGTGTCAAACATTTTACCGTACTTGGGACGGGTGGAGAAAGTGTTGAGAGGGTGTTCAAATATTTTCACCTACTGGAGACGGGTGGAGAAACTTTTGAGAGGGTGTTCAAACAATTAAACGCATTTGGGACGGGGGGAGAATGTTTTGAGGGGGTGTTCAAACATTTTAATGTACTTGGGACGGTTGGAGAAAGTTTTGAGTGGGTGTTCATACATTTTACCGTACTTGGGACGGGTGGAGAAGGTTTTGAGAGGGTGTTCAAACATTTTGATGTGCTTGGGACGGGTGGAGAAGGTTTTGAGAGGGTGTTCAAACATTTTGATGTACTTGGGACGAGTGTAGAAAGTTTTGAGAGGGTGATCAAACATTTTAACGTTCTTAGGACAGGTGGAGAAAGTATTGAGACTGTGTTCAAACATTTTAACATACTTGGGACGGGTAGACAAAGGTTTGAGAGGGTGTTCAAACCTTCTCACATACTTGGGACGGGTGGAGTACGTTTTGAGAGGGAGATCAAACATTTTAATGTAATCGTGACGGGCGGAGAAAGTATTGCGTGTGTGTTCAAACACATTAACGTACTTGGGACGGGTGGAGAAAGATTTGAGTGTGGGATAAAACATTTTAACATTCTTCGGACGGATGTAGAAAGTTTTGAGAGGGTGTTCAAACATTTCAACGCACGTGGGACGGGTGGAAAAAGTTTTGAGAGGGTGTTAAAACATTTTAATGTAATTGGGACGGGTGGAGTTATTTTTGAGAGGGTGTTCGAAATATTTTAATGTACTTGGGACGGGTGGAGTTATTTTTGAGAGGGTGTTCGAAATATTTTAATGTACTTGGGACGGGTGGAGTTATTTTTGAGAGGGTGTTCGAAATATTTTAATGTACTTGGGACGGGTGGAGAAGGTTTTGAGAGGGTGTTCAAACATTTTAACATTCTTAGGACGGGTGTAGAAAGTTTTGAGAGGGTTTTCAAACATTTCAACGCACTTGGGACGGGTGTAGAAAGTTTTGAGAGGGTTTTCAAACATTTCAACGCACTTGGGACAGGTGGAAAAAGTTTTGAGAGGGTGTTCAAACAATTAAACGCATTTGGGACGGGGGGAGAAAGTTTTGAGGGGGTGTTCAAACATTTTAATGTACTTGGGACGGTTGGAGAAAGTTTTGAGTGGGTGTTCATACATTTTACCGTACTTGGGACGGGTGGAGAAAGGGTTGAGAGGGTGTTCAAATATTTTCACCTACTGGAGTCGTGTGGAGAAGGTTTTGAGAGGGTGTTCAAACATTTAAACGCATTTGGGACGGGGGGAGAAAGTTTGGAGGGGGTGTTCAAACATCGTATCGCTCTATGGACTGGTGGAGAAATATTTGAGAGTTTGTTCATACATTTTAATGTGCTTGGGATATGTGGAGATATTTTTGAGAGGGTGTTCAAACATTTTAATGTAATTGGGAAGGGTGGAGATATTTTTGAGAGAGTGTTCAAACATTTTAATGTAATTGGGAAGGGTGGAGATATTTTTGAGAGGGTGTCCGAAACATTTTAGCGTAATTGGGACGGGTGGAGAAGTTTTGAGTGGCAGCTCAAACTTTTTACCGTATTCGGACGCGGGTAGTAAGTTTTCCGTGGGGTTTTCAGGCATTTTAATGTACTTGGGACGGGTGGAGAATGTTTTGAGAGGGTGATCAAACAATTTAACGTTCTTGGGACAGCTGGAGAAGGATTTGAGTGGGTGTTCAAATATTTTAATGTACTTGGGACGGTTGGAGAAAGTTTTGAGAGTGTGCTCAAACATTTTAACATACTTGGGACGGGTAGACAAAGGTTTGAGAGGGTGTTCAAACCTTCTCACATACTTGGGACGGGTGGAGTACGTTTTGAGAGGGAGATCAAACATTTTAATGTAATCGTGACGGGCGGAGAAAGTATTGCGTGTGTGTTCAAACACTTTAACGTACTTGGGACGGGTGGAGAAAGATTTGAGTGTGGGATAAAACATTTTAACATTCTTCGGACGGATGTAGAAAGTTTTGAGAGGGTGTTCAAACATTTCAACGCACGTGGGACGGGTGGAAAAAGTTTTGAGAGGGTGTTAAAACATTTTAATGTAATTGGGACGGGTGGAGTTATTTTTGAGAGGGTGTTCTAAATATTTTAATGTACTTGGGACGGGTGGAGTTATTTTTGAGAGGGTGTTCGAAATATTTTATTGTACTTGGGACGGGTGGAGAAGGTTTTGAGAGGGTGTTCAAACATTTTAACATTCTTAGGACGGGTGTAGAAAGTTTTGAGAGGGTTTTCAAACATTTCAACGCACTTGGGACGGGTATAGAAAGTTTTGAGAGGGTTTTCAAACATTTCAACGCACTTGGGACGGGTGGAAAAAGTTTTCAGAGGGTGTTCAAACATTTTAACGTACTCGGGACGGGTGTAGAAAGTTTTGAGAGGGTCTCAAACATTTTAACGTACTTGGGATGGGTGGAGAAAGTGTTGAGAGGGGGTTCAAACATTTTAACATTCTTGGGGCGGATGTAGAAAGTTTTGAGAGGGTGTTCAAACATTTAAACGTTCTTGGGACGGGCGTAGAAAGTTTTCAGAGGGTGTTCAAACATTTTAACGTACTCGGGACGGGTGGAGAAGTTCTGAGTGGCAGTTCAAACTTTTACCTTATTGGGACGCGGGTAGAAAGTTTTCCGTGGGGTGTTCAAACATTTTAATGTACTTGGGACGGCTGGAGAACGTTTTGAGTGGGGGTTCAAACATTTTAACGTTCTTTGGACGGGTGGGGACAGTTTTAGAGGGAGTTCAAACATTTTAACGTACTTGGGACGAATGGAGAACGTTTTGAGAGGGGGATAAAACATTTCAACGCACTTGGGACGGGTGGAAAAAGTTTTGAGAGGGTGTTCAAACATTTTACCGTACTTGGGACGGGTGGGGAAAGTCTTGAGAGGGTGTTCAAATACTTTCACCTATTGGAGACGGGTGGAGAAAGTTTGGAGAGGGTGTTCAAACATTTAAACGCATTTGGGACGTGGGGAGAAAGTTTTTAGGGGGTGTTCAAACATTTTAACGCTCTATGGACGGGTGGAGAAAGATTTGAGAGTTTGTTCATACATTTTAACTTAATTGTGACGGGTGGAGAAATTACTGAGTTGGGGATTAAACATTTTAACGTTCTTGGGTAGGAGTTGGAGAAAGTTTTGCGAGGCTGTTCAAACATTTTAATATACTTGGGACGGGCGGAGAAAGTTTTGAGTGGGTGTTCAAACATTTTAATGTACTTGGGACGGGTGGAGAAGGTTTTGAGAGGCTGTTCAAACATTTTAACATACTTGGGACGGGCGGAGAAAGTTTTGAGTGGGGGTTCAATCATTTTAACGTATTTTGGACGTGTGGGGACAGTTTTAGAGGGTGTTCAAACATTTCAACGTACGGGACGAATGGAGAACGTTTTGAGAGGGGGATAAAACATTTTAACATTCTTGTGACGGATGTAGAAAGTTTTGAGAGGGTGTTCAAACATTTCAACGCACGTGGGACGGGTGGAAAAAGTTTTGAGAGGGTGTTAAAACATTTTAATGTAATTGGGACGGGTGGAGTTATTTTTGAGAGGGTGTTCGAAATATTTTAATGTACTTGGGACGGGTGGAGTAGGTTTTGAGAGGGTGTTCAAACATTTTAACTTTCTTAGGACGGGTGTAGAAAGTTTTGAGTGGGTTTGCAATCATTTCAACGCACTTGGGACGGGTGTAGAAAGTTTTGAGAGGGTTTTCAAACATTTAGACGCATTTGGGACGGGGGGAGAAAGTTTTGAGGGGGTGTTCAAACATCTTATCGCTCTATGGACTGGTGGAGAAATATTTGAGAGTTTGTTCATACATTTTAATGTGCTTGGGATATGTGGAGATATTTTTGAGAGGGTGTTCAAACATTTTAATGCAATTGGGAAGGGTGGAGATATTTTTGAGAGAGTGTTCAAACATTTTAATGTAATTGGGAAGGGTGGAGATATTTTTGAGAGGGTGTTCGAAACATTTTAGCGTAATTGGGACGGGTGGAGAAGTTTTGAGTGGCAGCTCAAACTTTTTACCGTATTCGGACGCGGGTAGTAAGTTTTCCGTGGGGTGTTCAAACATTTTAATATACTTGGGACGGGTGGAGAATGTTTTGAGAGGGTGATCAAACAATTTAACGTTCTTGGGACAGCTGGAGAAGGATTTGAGTGGGTGTTCAAATATTTTAATGTACTTGGGACGGTTGGAGAAAGTTTTGAGAGTGTGCTCAAACATTTTAACATACTTGGGACGGGTAGACAAAGGTTTGAGAGGGTGTTCAAACCTTCTCACATACTTGGGACGGGTGGAGTACGTTTTGAGAGGGAGATCAAACATTTTAATGTAATCGTGACGGGCGGAGAAAGTATTGCGTGTGTGTTCAAACACTTTAACGTACTTGGGACGGGTGGAGAAAGATTTGAGTGTGAGATAAAACATTTTAACATTCTTCGGACGGATGTAGAAAGTTTTGAGAGGGTGTTCAAACATTTCAACGCACGTGGGACGGGTGGAAAAAGTTTTGAGAGGGTGTTAAAACGTTTTAATGTAATTGGGACGGGTGGAGTTATTTTTGAGAGGGTGTTCGAAATATTTTAATGTACTTGGGACGGGTGGAGTTATTTTTGAGAGGGTGTTCGAAATATTTTAATGTACTTGGGACGGGTGGAGAAGGTTTTGAGAGGGTGTTCAAACATTTTAACATTCTTAGGACGGGTGTAGAAAGTTTTGAGAGGGTTTTCAAACATTTCAACGCACTTGGGACGGGTGTAGAAAGTTTTGAGAGGGTTTTCAAACATTTCAACGCACTTGGGACGGGTGGAAAAAGTTTTGAGAGGGTGTTCAAACAATTAAACGCATTTGGGACGGGGGGAGAAAGTTTTGAGGGGGTGTTCAAACATTTTAATGTACTTGGGACGGTTGGAGAAAGTTTTGAGTGGGTGTTCATACATTTTACCGTACTTGGGACGGGTGGAGAAAGGGTTGAGAGGGTGTTCAAATATTTTCACCTACTGGAGTCGTGTGGAGAAGGTTTTGAGAGGGTGTTCAAACATTTAAACGCATTTGGGACGGGGGGAGAAAGATTTGAGGGGGTCTCAAACATTTTAACGTACTTGGGATGGGTGGAGAAAGTGTTGAGAGGGGGTTCAAACATTTTAACATTCTTGGGGCGGATGTAGAAAGTTTTGAGAGTGTGTTCAAATATTTCAACGCACGTGGGACGGGTGGAAAAAGTTTTCAGAGGGTGTTCAAACATTTTAACAAACTCGGGACGGGTGGAGAAGTTCTGAGTGGCAGTTCAAACTTTTTACCGTATTGGGACGCGGGTAGAAAGTTTTCCGTGGGGTGTTCAAACATTTTAATGTACTTGGGACGGCTGGAGAACGTTTTGAGTGGGGGTTCAAACATTTTAACGTTCTTTGGACGGGTGGGGACAGTTTTAGAGGGAGTTCAAACATTTTAACGTACTTGGGACGAATGGAGAACGTTTTGAGAGGGGGATAAAACATTTCAACGCACTTGGGACGGGTGGAAAAAGTTTTGAGAGGGTGTTCAAACATTTTACCGTACTTGGGACGGGTGGGGAAAGTGTTGAGAGGGTGTTCAAATACTTTCACCTATTGGAGACGGGTGGAGAAAGTTTGGAGAGGGTGTTCAAACATTTAAACGCATTTGGGACGTGGGGAGAAAGTTTTTAGGGGGTGTTCAAACATTTTAACGCTCTATGGACGGGTGGAGAAAGATTTGAGAGTTTGTTCATACATTTTAACTTAATTGTGACGGGTGGAGAAATTACTGAGTTGGGGATTAAACATTTTAACGTTCTTGGGTAGGAGTTGGAGAAAGTTTTGCGAGGCTGTTCAAACATTTTAATATACTTGGGACGGGCGGAGAAAGTTTTGAGTGGGTGTTCAAACATTTTAATGTACTTGGGACGGGTGGAGAAGGTTTTGAGAGGCTGTTCAAACATTTTAACATACTTGGGACGGGCGGAGAAAGTTTTGAGTGGGGGTTCAATCATTTTAACGTATTTTGGACGTGTGGGGACAGTTTTAGAGGGTGTTCAAACATTTCAACGTACGGGACGAATGGAGAACGTTTTGAGAGGGGGATAAAACATTTTAACATTCTTGGGACGGATGTAGAAAGTTTTGAGAGGGTGTTCAAACATTTCAACGCACGTGGGACGGGTGGAAAAAGTTTTGAGAGGGTGTTCAAACATTTTAACTTTCTTAGGACGGGTGTAGAAAGTTTTGAGTGGGTTTGCAATCATTTCAACGCACTTGGGACGGGTGTAGAAAGTTTTGAGAGGGTTTTCAAACATTTAGACGCATTTGGGACGGGGGGAGAAAGTTTTGAGGGGGTGGTCAAACATCTTATCGCTCTATGGACTGGTGGAGAAATATTTGAGAGTTTGTTCATACATTTTAATGTGCTTGGGATATGTGGAGATATTTTTGAGAGGGTGTTCAAACATTTTAATGCAATTGGGAAGGGTGGAGATATTTTTGAGAGAGTGTTCAAACATTTTAATGTAATTGGGAAGGGTGGAGATATTTTTGAGAGGGTGTTCGAAACATTTTAGCGTAATTGGGACGGGTGGAGAAGTTTTGAGTGGCAGCTCAAACTTTTTACCGTATTCGGACGCGGGTAGTAAGTTTTCCGTGGGGTGTTCAAACATTTTAATGTACTTGGGACGGGTGGAGAATGTTTTGAGAGGGTGATCAAACAATTTAACGTTCTTGGGACAGCTGGAGAAGGATTTGAGTGGGTGTTCAAATATTTTAATGTACTTGGGACGGTTGGAGAAAGTTTTGAGAGTGTGCTCAAACATTTTAACATACTTGGGACGGGTAGACAAAGGTTTGAGAGGGTGTTCAAACCTTCTCACATACTTGGGACGGGTGGAGTACGTTTTGAGAGGGAGATCAAACATTTTAATGTAATCGTGACGGGCGGAGAAAGTATTGCGTGTGTGTTCAAACACTTTAACGTACTTGGGACGGGTGGAGAAAGATTTGAGTGTGAGATAAAACATTTTAACATTCTTCGGACGGATGTAGAAAGTTTTGAGAGGGTGTTCAAACATTTCAACGCACGTGGGACGGGTGGAAAAAGTTTTGAGAGGGTGTTAAAACATTTTAATGTAATTGGGACGGGTGGAATTATTTTTGAGAGGGTGTTCGAAATATTTTAATGTACTTGGGACGGGTGGAGTTATTTTTGAGAGGGTGTTCGAAATATTTTAATGTACTTGGGACGGGTGGAGAAGGTTTTGAGAGGGTGTTCAAACATTTTAACATTCTTAGGACGGGTGTAGAAAGTTTTGAGAGGGTTTTCAAACATTTCAACGCACTTGGGACGGGTGTAGAAAGTTTTGAGAGGGTTTTCAAACATTTCAACGCACTTGGGACGGGTGGAAAAAGTTTTGAGAGGGTGTTCAAACAATTAAACGCATTTGGGACGGGGGGAGAAAGTTTTGAGGGGGTGTTCAAACATTTTAATGTACTTGGGACGGTTGGAGAAAGTTTTGAGTGGGTGTTCATACATTTTACCGTACTTGGGACGGGTGGAGAAAGGGTTGAGAGGGTGTTCAAATATTTTCACCTACTGGAGTCGTGTGGAGAAGGTTTTGAGAGGGTGTTCAAACATTTAAACGCATTTGGGACGGGGGGAGAAAGTTTTGAGGGGGTGTTCAAACATCTTATCGCTCTAGGGACTGGTGGAGAAATATTTGAGAGTTTGTTCATACATTTTAATGTGCTTGGGATATGTGGAGATATTTTTGAGAGGGTGTTCAAACATTTTAATGTAATTGGGAAGGGTGGAGATATTTTTGAGAGAGTGTTCAAACATTTTAATGTAATTGGGAAGGGTGGAGATATTTTTGAGAGGGTGTCCGAAACATTTTAGCGTAATTGGGACGGGTGGAGAAGTTTTGAGTGGCA
The DNA here is from genome assembly GCF_030144855.1 of Hypanus sabinus. Classification (NCBI taxonomy): domain Eukaryota; kingdom Metazoa; phylum Chordata; class Chondrichthyes; order Myliobatiformes; family Dasyatidae; genus Hypanus; species Hypanus sabinus. Next base: position 547,548 of record NW_026781014.1, read on the forward strand.
GCTCAAACTTTTTACCGTATTCGGACGCGGGTAGTAAGTTTTCCGTGGGGTGTTCAAACATTTTAATGTACTTGGGACGGGTGGAGAATGTTTTGAGAGGGTGATCAAACAACTTAACGTTCTTGGGACAGCTGGAGAAGGATTTGAGTGGGTGTTCAAATATTTTAATGTACTTGGGACGAGTGTAGAAAGTTTTGAGAGGGTGATCAAACATTTTAACGTTCTTAGGACAGGTGGAGAAAGTATTGAGAGTGTGTTCAAACATTTTAACATACTTGGGACGGGTAGACAAAGGTTTGAGAGGGTGTTCAAACCTTCTCACATACTTGGGACGGGTGGAGTACGTTTTGAGAGGGAGATCAAACATTTTAATGTAATCGTGACGGGCGGAGAAAGTATTGCGTGTGTGTTCAAACACTTTAACGTACTTGGGACGGGTGGAGAAAGATTTGAGTGTGGGATAAAACATTTTAACATTCTTCGGACGGATGTAGAAAGTTTTGAGAGGGTGTTCAAACATTTCAACGCACGTGGGACGGGTGGAAAAAGTTTTGAGAGGGTGTTAAAACATTTTAATGTAATTGGGACGGGTGGAGTTATTTTTGAGAGGGTGTTCGAAATATTTTAATGTACTTGGGACGGGTGGAGTTATTTTTGAGAGGGTGTTCGAAATATTTTAATGTACTTGGGACGGGTGGAGAAGGTTTTGAGAGGGTGTTCAAACATTTTAACATTCTTAGGACGGGTGTAGAAAGTTTTGAGAGGGTTTTCAAACATTTCAACGCACTTGGGACGGGTGTAGAAAGTTTTGAGAGGGTTTTCAAACATTTCAACGCACTTGGGACGGGTGGAAAAAGTTTTCAGAGGGTGTTCAAACATTTTAACGTACTCGGGACGGGTGTAGAAAGTTTTGAGAGGGTCTCAAACTTTTTAACGTACTTGGGATGGGTGGAGAAAGTGTTGAGAGGGGGTTCAAACATTTTAACATTCTTGGGACGGATGTAGAAAGTTTTGAGAGGGTGTTCAAATATTTCAACGCACGTGGGACGGGTGGAAAAAGTTTTCAGAGGGTGTTCAAACATTTTAACGTACTCGGGACGGGTGGAGAAGTTCTGAGTGGCAGTTCAAACTTTTTACCGTATTCGGACGCGGGTAGAAAGTTTTCCGTGGGGTGTTCAAACATTTTAATGTACTTGGGACGGCTGGAGAACGTTTTGAGTGGGAGTTCAAACATTTTAACGTTCTTTGGACGGGTGGGGACAGTTTTAGAGGGAGTTCAAACATTTTAACGTACTTGGGACGAATGGAGAACGTTTTGAGAGGGGGATAAAACATTTCAACGCACTTGGGACGGGTGGAAAAAGTTTTGAGAGGGTGTTCAAACATTTTACCGTACTTGGGACGGGAGGGGAAAGTGTTGAGAGGGTGTTCAAATACTTTCACCTATTGGAGACGGGTGGAGAAAGTTTGGAGAGGGTGTTCAAACATTTAAACGCATTTGGGACGTGGGGAGAAAGTTTTTAGGGGGTGTTCAAACATTTTAACGCTCTATGGACGGGTGGAGAAAGATTTGAGAGTTTGTTCATACATTTTAACTTAATTGTGACGGGTGGAGAAATTACTGAGTTGGGGTTTAAACATTTTAACGTTCTTGGGTAGGAGTTGGAGAAAGTTTTGCGAGGCTGTTCAAACATTTTAATATACTTGGGACGGGCGGAGAAAGTTTTGAGTGGGGGTTCAATCATTTTAACGTATTTTGGACCTGTGGGGACAGTTTTAGAGGGTGTTCAAACATTTTAACGTACGGGACGAATGGAGAACGTTTTGAGAGGGGGATAAAACATTTTAACATTCTTGGGACGGATGTAGAAAGTTTTGAGAGGGTGTTCAAACATTTCAACGCACGTGGGACGGGTGGAAAAAGTTTTGAGAGGGTGTTAAAACATTTTAATGTAATTGGGACGGGTGGAGTTATTTTTGAGAGGGTGTTCGAAATATTTTAATGTACTTGGGACGGGTGGAGAAGGTTTTGAGAGGGTGTTCAAACATTTTAACTTTCTTAGGACGGGTGTAGAAAGTTTTGAGTGGGTTTGCAATCATTTCAACGCACTTGGGACGGGTGTAGAAAGTTTTGAGAGGGTTTTCAAACATTTAAACGCATTTGGGACGGGGGGAGAAAGTTTTGAGGGGGTGTTCAAACATCTTATCGCTCTATGGACTGGTGGAGAAATATTTGAGAGTTTGTTCATACATTTTAATGTGCTTGGGATATGTGGAGATATTTTTGAGAGGATGTTTGAAACATTTTAATGTAATTGGGAAGGGTGGAGATATTTTTGAGAGAGTGTTCAAACATTTTAATGTAATTGGGAAGGGTGGAGATATTTTTGAGAGGGTGTTCGAAACATTTTAGCGTAATTGGGACGGGTGGAGAAGTTTTGAGTGGCAGCTCAAACTTTTTACCGTATTCGGACGCGGGTAGTAAGTTTTCCGTGGGGTGTTCAAACATTTTAATGTACTTGGGACGGGTGGAGAATGTTTTGAGAGGGTGATCAAACAATTTAACGTTCTTAGGACAGGTGGAGAAAGTATTGAGAGTGTGTTCAAACATTTTAACATACTTGGGACGGGTAGACAAAGGTTTGAGAGGGTGTTCAAACCTTCTCACATACTTGGGACGGGTGGAGTACGTTTTGAGAGGGAGATCAAACATTTTAATGTAATCGTGACGGGCGGAGAAAGCATTGCGTGTGTGTTCAAACACTTTAACGTACTTGGGACGGGTGGAGAAAGATTTGAGTGTGGGATAAAACATTTTAACATTCTTCGGACGGATGTAGAAAGTTTTGAGAGGGTGTTCAAACATTTCAACGCACGTGGGACGGGTGGAAAAAGTTTAGAGAGGGTGTTAAAACATTTTAATGTAATTGGGACGGGTGGAGTTATTTTTGAGAGGGTGTTCGAAATATTTTAATGTACTTGGGACGGGTGGAGTTATTTTTGAGAGGGTGTTCGAAATATTTTAATGTACTTGGGACGGGTGGAGAAGGTTTTGAGAGGGTGTTCAAACATTTTAACATTCTTAGGACGGGTGTAGAAAGTTTAGAGAGGGTTTCCAAACATTTCAACGCACTTGGGACGGGTGGAAAAAGTTTTCAGAGGGTTTTCAAACATTTTAACGTACTCGGGACGGGTGTAGAAAGTTTTGAGAGGGTCTCAAACATTTTAACGTACTTGGGATGGGTGGAGAACGTATTGAGTGGGTGTTCAAACATTTTAACGTACTCGGGACGGGTGGAGAAGTTCTGAGTGGCAGTTCAAACTTTTTCCCGTATTGGGACGCGGGTAGAAAGTTTTCCGTGGGGTGTTCAAACATTTTAATGTACTTGGGACGGCTGGAGAAAGTTTTGAGTGGGGGTTCAAACATCTTAACGTTCTTTGGACGGGTGGGGACAGTTTTAGAGGGTGTTCAAACATTTTAACGTACTTGGGACGAATGGAGAACGTTTTGATAGGGGGATAAAACATTTCAACGCACTTGGGACGGGTGGAAAAAGTTTTGAGAGGGTGTTCAAACATTTTACCGTACTTGGGACGGGTGGGGAAAGTGTTGAGAGGGTGTTCAAATACTTTCACCTATTGGAGACGGGTGGAGAAAGTTTGGAGAGGGTGTTCAAACATTTAAACGCATTTGGGACGTGGGGAGAAAGTTTTTAGGGGGTGTTCAAACATTTTAACGCTCTATGGACGGGTGGAGAAAGATTTGAGAGTTTGTTCATACATTTTAACTTAATTGTGACGGGTGGAGAAATTACTGAGTTGGGGATTAAACATTTTAACGTTCTTGGGTAGGAGTTGGAGAAAGTTTTGAGTGGGTGTTCAAACATTTTAATGTACTTGGGACGGGTGGAGAAGGTTTTGAGAGGCTGATCAAACATTTTAATATACTTGGGACGGGTGGAGAAAGTTTTGAGTGGGGGTTCAATCATTTTAACGTATTTTGGACGGGTGGGGACAGTTTTAGAGGGTGTTCAAACATTTCAACGTACGGGACGAATGGAGAACGTTTTGAGAGGGGGATAAAACATTTTAACATTCTTGGGACGGATGTAGAAAGTTTTGAGAGGGTGTTCAAACATTTCAACGCACGTGGGACGGGTGGAAAAAGTTTTGAGAGGGTGTTAAAACATTTTAATGTAATTGGGACGGGTGGAGTTATTTTTGAGAGGGTGTTCGAAATATTTTAATGTACTTGGGACGGGTGGAGAAGGTTTTGAGAGGCTGTTCAAACATTCTAACTTTCTTAGGACGGGTGTAGAAAGTTTCGAGTGGGTTTGCAATCATTTCAACGCACTTGGGACGGGTGTAGAAAGTTTTGAGAGGGTTTTCAAACATTTCAAGGCACTTGGGACGGGTGGAAAAAGTTTTCAGAGGGTGTTCAAACATTGTAATGTACTCGGGACGGGTGTAGAAAGTTTTGAGAGGGTCTCAAACATTTTAATGTACTTGCGACGGCTGGAGAAAGTTTTGAGAGGGGGTTCAATCATTTTAATGTACTTGGGACGGGTGTAGAAAGTTGTGAGAGGGTGTTCAAAAAATTTAACTTTCTTGGGACAGGTGGAGGAAGTTCTGAGAGGGTGTTCAAACATTTTAACGTACTTGGGACGGTCGGAGAAAGTTTTGAGTGGGGGTTCAAATATTCCAACGTTCTGTGGACGGGTGGGGACAGTTTTAAAGAGTGTTCAAACATTTTACCGTACCTGGGACGAATGGAGAACGTTTTGACAGGGGGATAAAACATTTTAACATTCCTGGGACGGGTGTAGAAAGTTTTGAGAGGGTGTTCAAACATTTCAACGCACTTGGGACGGGTGGAAAGAGTTTTCAGAGGGTGAGCAAAAATTGTAACGTACTTGGGACGGGTGGAGAAAGTTTTGAGAGGGTCTTCAAACAATTAAACGCATTTGGGACGGGGGGAGAAAGTTTTGAGGGGGTGTTCAAACATTTTAATGTACTTGGGACGGTTGGAGAAAGTTTTGAGTGGGTTTTCAAACATTTTACCGTACTTGGGACGGGTGGAGAAAGTGTTGAGAGGGTGTTCAAATATTTTCACCTACTGGAGTCGTGTGGAGAAGGTTTTGAGAGGGTGTTCAAACATTTTAACTTTCTTAGGACGGGTGTAGAAAGTTTTGAGTGGGTTTGCAATCATTTCAACGCACTTGGGACGGGTGTAGAAAGTTTTGAGAGGGTTTTCAAACATTTAAACGCATTTGGGACGGGGGGAGAAAGTTTTGAGGGGGTGTTCAAACATTTCAACGCACTTGGGACGGGTGGAAAGAGTTTTCAGAGGGTGAGCAAAAATTGTAACGTACTTGGGACGGGTGGAGAAAGTTTTGAGAGGGTCTTCAAACAATTAAACGCATTTGGGACGGGGGGAGAAAGTTTTGAGGGGGTGTTCAAACATTTTAATGTACTTGGGACGGTTGGAGAAAGTTTTGAGTGGGTGTTCATACATTTTACCGTACTTGGGACGGGTGGAGAAAGGGTTGAGAGGGTGTTCAAATATTTTCACCTACTGGAGTCGTGTGGAGAAGGTTTTGAGAGGGTGTTCAAACATTTAAACGCATTTGGGACGGGTGGAGAATGTTTTGAGAGGGTGATCAAACAATTTAACGTTCTTGGGACAGCTGGAGAAGGATTTGAGTGGGTGTTCAAATATTTTAATGTACTTGGGACGGTTGGACAAAGTTTTGAGAGGGTGTTCAAACCTTTTAACATACTTGGGACGGGTAGACAAAGGTTTGAGAGGGTGTTCAAACCTTCTCACATACTTGGGACGGGTGGAGTACGTTTTGAGAGGGAGATCAAACATTTTAATGTAATCGTGACGGGCGGAGAAAGTATTGCGTGTGTGTTCAAACACTTTAACGTACTTGGGACGGGTGGAGAAAGATTTGAGTGTGGGATAAAACATTTTAACTTACTTGGGACGGGTGGAGAAAGGTCTGAGTGGGGTTTTATACATTTTAACGTATTTCGGACTGATGGAGACAGTTTTGTGTTGGTGTTCAAACATTTTAACCTACTTGGGACGGGTGGAGACCGTTTGGAGAGGGGGATAAAACATTTTAACATTCCTGGGACCGGGGTAGAAAGTTCTGAGTTGGGTGTTCAAACATTTTTACGTACTGGTGGCGGGTGGAGAAAGATATGAGTAGCGGTTAAAACCTTTTAACTTACTTGGGACGGGTGGAGAAAGTACTGAGTCGGGGTTTAAACATTTCAACGTTCTTGGGACGGTTGGAGAAAGTTTTGATTGGGTGTTCAAACATTTTGATGTATTGGGACGGGTGGAGAAGGTTTTGAGAGGGTGTTCAAACATTTTGATGTACTTGGGACGAGTAGACAAAGGTTTGAGAGGGTGTTCAAACCTTTTAACATACTTGGGACGGGTGGAGTACGTTTTGAGAGGGTGTTCAAACATTTTAACATACTTGGGACGGACGGAGAAAGTTTTGAGTGGGGGTTCAATCATTTTAACGTATTTTGGACGGGTGGGGACAGTTTTAGAGGGTCTTCAAACATTTTAACGTACGGGACGAATGGAGAACGTTTTGAGAGGGTGTTAAACATTTTAATGTACTTGGGATGGGTGGAGAAAGTGTTGAGAGGGTGTTCAAACATTTTAACATTCTTGGGACGGATGTAGAAAGTTTTGAGAGGGTGTTCAAACATTTCAACGCACGTGGGACGGGTGGAAAAAGTTTTGAGAGGGTGTTAAAACATTTTAATGTAATTGGGACGGGTGGGGTTATTTTTGAGAGGGTGTTCGAAATATCTTAATGTACTTGGGACGGGTGGAGAAGGTTTTGAGAGGGTGTTCAAACATTTTAACATTCAGGACGGGTGTAGAAAGTTTTGAGAGGGTTTTCAAACATTTTAACGTACTCGGGAGGGGTGGAGAAGGTTTTGAGTGGGGGTCAAACATTTTAACGTTCTTTGGACGGGTGGCGACAGTTTTAGAGGGTGTTCAAATATTTTAACGTACCTGGGACGAATGGACAACGTTTTGACAGGGGGATAAAACAATTTAACATTCTTAGGACGGGTGTAGAAAGTTTTGAGTGGGTTTGCAAACATTTCAACGCACTTGGGACGGGTGGAAAAAGGTTTCAGAGGGTGTTCAAACATTTTACCGGACTTGGGACGGGTGGGGAAAGTCTTGAGAGGGTGTTCAAATACTTTCACCTATTGGAGACGGGTGGAGAAAGTTTGGAGAGGGTGTTCAAACATTTAAACGCATTTGGGACGTGGGGAGAAAGTTTTGAGGGGATGTTCAAACATTTTAACGCTCTATGGACGGGTGGAGAAAGATTTGAGAGTTTGTTCATACATTTTAATGTGCTTGGGATGGGTGGAGATATTTTTGAGAGGGTGTTCAAGCAATTTAATGTAATTGGTACGGGTGGAGATATTTTTGAGAGGGTGTTCGAAACATTTTAATGTTATTGGGACGGGTGGAGATATTTTTGAGAGGGTGTTCGAAACATTTTAGCGTAATTGGGACGGGTGGAGAAGTTTTGAGTGGCAGCACAAACTTTGTACCGTATTCGGACGCGGGTAGAAAGTTTTCCGTGGGGTGTTCCAACATTTTAACATTCTTGGGACGGGTGGAGAAAGTTTTGAGTGGGTGTTCAAACATTTTAACGCATTTGGGACGGGGGGAGAATGTTTTGAGGGGGTGTTCAAACATTTTAACGCTCTATGGACTGGTGGAGAATATTTGAGAGTTTGTTCATACATTTTAATGTGCTTGGGATGGGTGGAGATATTTTTGAGAGGGTGTTCAAACAATTTAATGTAATTGGGACGGGTGGAGATATTTTTGAGAGGGTGTTCGAAACATTTTAATGTTATTGGGAAGTGTGGAGATATTTTTGAGAGGGTGTTCGAAACATTTTAGCGTAATTGGGACGGGTGGAGAAGTTTTGAGTGGCAGCTCAAACTTTTTACCGTATTCGGACGCGGGTAGAAAGTTTTCCGTGGGGTGTTCCAACATTTTAACATTCTTGGGACGGGTGGAGAAAGTTTTGAGTGGGTGTTCAAACATTTTAACGCATTTGGGACGGGGGGAGAAAGTTTTGAGGGGGTGTTCAAACATTTTAACGCTCTATGGACTGGTGGAGAATATTTGAGAGTTTGTTCATACATTTTAATGTGCTTGGGATCGGTGGAGATATTTTTGAGAGGATGTTCGAAACATTCTAACGTAATTGGGACGCGTGGAGAAGATTTGAGTGGCAGTTCAAACTTTTTACCGTATTGGGGCGCGGGTAGAAAGTTTTCCATGGGGTGTTCAAACATTTTAATGTACTTGGGACGTCTGGAGAATGCTTTGAGAGGGTGTTCAAACATTTTAATGTACTTGGGACGGCTGGAGAATGTTTTGAGAGGGTGTTCAAACATTTTAATGTGCTTGGGACGGCTGGAGAATGTTTTGAGAGGGGGTTCAAACATTTTAATGTACTTGGGACGGCTGGAGAATGTTTTGAGAGGGTGTTCAAACATTTTAATGTGCTTGGGATGGGTGGAGATATTTTTGAGAGGGTGTTCAAACATTTTAATGTAATTCGGACGGGTGGAGATATTTTTGAGATGGTGTTCAAACATTTTAATGTAATTGGGAATGGTGGAGATATTTTTGAGAGGGTGTTCGAAACATTGTAATGTTATTGGGACGGGTGGAGATATTTTTGAGATGGTGTTCAAACATTTTAATGTAATTGGGAATGGTGGAGATATTTTTGAGAGGGTGTTCGAAACATTTTAGCGTAATTGGGACGGGTGGAGAAGTTTTGAGTGGCAGCTCAAACTTTTTACCGTATTCGGACGCGGGTAGAAAGTTTTCCGTGAGGTGTTCAAACATTTTAATGTACTTGGGACGGGTGGAGAATGTTTTGAGAGGGTGTTCAAATATTTTAACATTCTTGGGACGGATGGAGAAAGTTTTGAGAGGGTGTTCAAACATTTTAACGCATTTGGGACGGGGGGAGAAAGTTTTGAGGGGGTGTTCAAACATTTTAACGCTCTATGGACTGGTGGAGAAATATTTGAGAGTTTGTTCATACATTTTAATGTGCTTGGGATCGGTGGAGATATTTTTGAGAGGATGTTTGAAACATTTTAACGTAATTGGGAAGGGTGGAGAAGATTTGAGTGGCAGTTCAAACTTTTTACCGTATTGGGACGCGGGTAGAAAGTTTTCCGTGGGGTGTTCAAACATTTTAATGTACTTGGGACGGCTGGAGAATGCTTTGAGAGGGGGTTCAAACATTTTAATGTACTTGGGAGGCTGGAGAATGTTTTGAGAGGGGGTTCAAACATTTTAATGTACTTGGGACGGGTGTAGAAAGTTGTGAGAGGGTGTTCAAACAATTTAACGTTCTTGGGACAGCTGGAGGAAGTTTTGAGAGGGTGTTCAAACATTTTAACGTTCAGGACGGGTGTAGAAAGTTTTGAGAGGGTTTTCAAACATTTTAACGTACTCGGGAGGGGTGGAGAAAGTTTTCAGAGGGTTTGCAAACATTTCAACGCACTTGGGACGGGTGGAAAAAGGTTTGAGAGGGTGTTCAAACATTTTACCGGACTTGGGACGGGTGGGGAAAGTGTTGAGAGGGTGTTCAAATACTTTCACCTATTGGAGACTGGTGGAGAAAGTTTGGAGAGGGTGTTCAAACATTTAAACGCATTTGGGACGTGGAGAGAAAGTTTTGAGGGGATGTTCAAACATTTTAACGCTCTATGGACGGGTGGAGAAAGATTTGAGAGTTTGTTCATACATTTTAATGTGCTTGGGATGGGTGGAGATATTTTTGAGAGGGTGTTCAAACAATTTAATGTAATTGGGACGGGTGGAGATATTTTTGAGAGGGTGTTCGAAACATTTTAATGTTATTGGGACGGGTGGAGATATTTTTGAGAGGGTGTTCGAAACATTTTAGCGTAATTGGGACGGGTGGAGAAGTTTTGAGTGGCAGCTCAAACTTTTTACCGTATTCGGACGCGGGTAGAAAGTTTTCCGTGGGGTGTTCCAACATTTTAACATTCTTCGGACGGGTGAAGAAAGTTTTGAGAGGGTGTTCAAACATTTTAACGCATTTGGGACGGGGGGAGAAAGTTTTGAGTGGGTGTTCAAACATTTTAACGCTCTATGGACTGGTGGAGAATATTTGAGAGTTTGTTCATACATTTTAATGTGCTTGGGATGGGTGGAGATATTTTTGAGAGGGTGTTCAAACAATTTAATGTAATTGGGACGGGTGGAGATATTTTTGAGAGGGTGTTCGAAACATTTTAATGTTATTGGGACGGGTAGAGATATTTTTGAGAGGGTGTTCGAAACATTTTAGCGTAATTGGGACGGGTGGAGAAGTTTTGAGTGGCAGCTCAAACTTTTTACCGTATTCGGACGCGGGTAGAAAGTTTTCCGTGGGGTGTTCCAACATTTTAACATTCTTGGGACGGGTGGAGAAAGTTTTGAGTGGGTGTTCAAACATTTTAACGCATTTGGGACGGGGGGAGAAAGTTTTGAGGGGGTGTTCAAACATTTTAACGCTCTATGGACTGGTGGAGAATATTTGAGTGTTTGTTCATACATTTTAATGTGCTTGGGATCGGTGGAGATATTTTTGAGAGGATGTTCGAAACATTCTAACGTAATTGGGACGCGTGGAGAAGATTTGAGTGGCAGTTCAAACTTTTTACCGTATTGGGGCGCGGGTAGAAAGTTTTCCATGGGGTGTTCAAACATTTTAATGTACTTGGGACGTCTGGAGAATGCTTTGAGAGGGTGTTCAAACATTTTAATGTACTTGGGACGGCTGGAGAATGTTTTGAGAGGGTGTTCAAACATTTTAATGTGCTTGGGACGGCTGGAGAATGTTTTGAGAGGGGGTTCAAACATTTTAATGTACTTGGGACGGCTGGAGAATGTTTTGAGAGGGTGTTCAAACATTTTAATGTGCTTGGGATGGGTGGAGATATTTTTGAGAGGGTGTTCAAACATTTTAATGTAATTCGGACGGGTGGAGATATTTTTGAGACGGTGTTCAAACATTTTAATGTAATTGGAAATGGTGGAGATATTTTTGAGAGGGTGTTCGAAACATTGTAATGTTATTGGGACGGGTGGAGATATTTTTGAGATGGTGTTCAAACATTTTAATGTAATTGGGAATGGTGGAGATATTTTTGAGAGGGTGTTCGAAACATTTTAGCGTAATTGGGACGGGTGGAGAAGTTTTGAGTGGCAGCTCAAACTTTTTACCGTATTCGGACGCGGGTAGAAAGTTTTCCGTGAGGTGTTCAAACATTTTAATGTACTTGGGACGGGTGGAGAATGTTTTGAGAGGGTGTTCAAATATTTTAACATTCTTGGGACGGATGGAGAAAGTTTTGAGAGGGTGTTCAAACATTTTAACGCATTTGGGACGGGGGGAGAAAGTTTTGAGGGGGTGTTCAAACATTTTAACGCTCTATGGACTGGTGGAGAAATATTTGAGAGTTTGTTCATACATTTTAATGTGCTTGGGATCGGTGGAGATATTTTTGAGAGGATGTTTGAAACATTTTAACGTAATTGGGAAGGGTGGAGAAGATTTGAGTGGCAGTTCAAACTTTTTACCGTATTGGGACGCGGGTAGAAAGTTTTCCGTGGGGTGTTCAAACATTTTAATGTACTTGGGACGGCTGGAGAATGCTTTGAGAGGGGGTTCAAACATTTTAATGTACTTGGGAGGCTGGAGAATGTTTTGAGAGGGGGTTCAAACATTTTAATGTACTTGGGACGGGTGTAGAAAGTTGTGAGAGGGTGTTCAAACAATTTAACGTTCTTGGGACAGGTGGAGGAAGTTTTGAGAGGGTGTTCAAACATTTTAACGTTCAGGACGGGTGTAGAAAGTTTTGAGAGGGTTTTCAAACATTTTAACGTACTCGGGAGGGGTGGAGAAAGTTTTGAGAGGGTTTGCAAACATTTCAACGCACTTGGGACGGGTGGAAAAAGGTTTGAGAGGGTGTTCAAACATTTTACCGGACTTGGGACGGGTGGGGAAAGTGTTGAGAGGGTGTTCAAATACTTTCACCTATTGGAGACGGGTGGAGAAAGTTTGGAGAGGGTGATCAAACATTTAAACGCATTTGGGACGTGGGGAGAAAGTTTTGAGGGGATGTTCAAACATTTTAACGCTCTATGGACGGGTGGAGAAAGATTTGAGAGTTTGTTCATACATTTTAATGTGCTTGGGATGGGTGGAGATATTTTTGAGAGGGTGTTCAAACAATTTAATGTAATTGGGACGGGTGGAGATATTTTTGAGAGGGTGTTCGAAACATTTTAATGTTATTGGGACGGGTGGAGATATTTTTGAGAGGGTGTTCGAAACATTTTAGCGTAATTGGGACGGGTGGAGAAGTTTTGAGTGGCAGCTCAAACTTTTTACCGTATTCGGACGCGGGTAGAAAGTTTTCCGTGGGGTGTTCCAACATTTTAACATTCTTGGGACGGGTGAAGAAAGTTTTGAGAGGGTGTTCAAACATTTTAACGCATTTGGGACGGGGGGAGAAAGTTTTGAGTGGGTGTTCAAACATTTTAACGCTCTATGGACTGGTGGAGAATATTTGAGAGTTTGTTCATACATTTTAATGTGCTTGGGATGGGTGGAGATATTTTTGAGAGGGTGTTCAAACAATTTAATGTAATTGGGACGGGTGGAGATATTTTTGAGAGGGTGTTCGAAACATTTTAATGTTATTGGGACGGGTGGAGATATTTTTGAGAGGGTGTTCGAAACATTTTAGCGTAATTGGGACGGGTGGAGAAGTTTTGAGTGGCAGCTCAAACTTTTTACCGTATTCGGACGCGGGTAGAAAGTTTTCCGTGGGGTGTTCCAACATTTTAACATTCTTGGGACGGGTGGAGAAAGTTTTGAGTGGGTGTTCAAACATTTTAACGCATTTGGGACGGGGGGAGAAAGTTTTGAGGGGGTGTTCAAACATTTTAACGCTCTATGGACTGGTGGAGAATATTTGAGTGTTTGTTCATACATTTTAATGTGCTTGGGATCGGTGGAGATATTTTTGAGAGGATGTTCGAAACATTCTAACGTAATTGGGACGCGTGGAGAAGATTTGAGTGGCAGTTCAAACTTTTTACCGTATCGGGGCGCGGGTAGAAAGTTTTCCATGGGGTGTTCAAATATTTTAATGTAATTGGGACGTCTGGTGAATGCTTTGAGAGGGTGTTCAAACATTTTAATGTACCTGGGACGGCTGGAGAATGTTTTGAGAGGGTGTTCAAACATTTTAATGTGCTTGGGACGGCTGGAGAATGTTTTGAGAGGGGGTTCAAACATTTTAATGTACTTGGGACGGCTGGAGAATGTTTTGAGAGGGTGTTCAAACATTTTAATGTGCTTGGGATGTGTGGAGATATTTTTGAGAGGGTGTTCAAACATTTTAATGTAATTCGGACGGGTGGAGATATTTTTGAGATGGTGTTCAAACATTTTAATGTAATTGGGAATGGTGGAGATATTTTTGAGAGGGTGTTCGAAACATTGTAATGTTATTGGGACGGGTGGAGATATTTTTGAGATGGTGTTCAAACATTTTAATGTAATTGGGAATGGTGGAGATATTTTTGAGAGGGTGTTCGAAACATTTTAGCGTAATTGGGACGGGTGGAGAAGTTTTGAGTGGCAGCTCAAACTTTTTACCGTATTCGGACGCGGGTAGAAAGTTTTCCGTGAGGTGTTCAAACATTTTAATGTACTTGGGACGGGTGGAGAATGTTTTGAGAGGGTGTTCAAATATTTTAACATTCTTGGGACGGATGGAGAAAGTTTTGAGAGGGTGTTCAAACATTTTAACGCATTTGGGACGGGGGGAGAAAGTTTTGAGGGGGTGTTCAAACATTTTAACGCTCTATGGACTGGTGGAGAAATATTTGAGAGTTTGTTCATACATTTTAATGTGCTTGGGATCGGTGGAGATATTTTTCAGAGGATGTTTGAAACATTTTAACGTAATTGGGAAGGGTGGAGAAGATTTGAGTGGCAGTTCAAACTTTTTACCGTATTGGGACGCGGGTAGAAAGTTTTCCGTGGGGTGTTCAAACATTTTAATGTACTTGGGACGGCTGGAGAATGCTTTGAGAGGGGGTTCAAACATTTTAATGTACTTGGGAGGCTGGAGAATGTTTTGAGAGGGGGTTCAAACATTTTAATGTACTTGGGACGGGTGTAGAAAGTTGTGAGAGGGTGTTCAAACAATTTAACGTTCTTGGGACAGGTGGAGGAAGTTTTGAGAGGGTGTTCAAACATTTTAACGTACTTGGGACGGTCGGAGAAAGTTTTGAGTGGGGGTTCAAATATTTCAACGTTCTTTGGACGGGTGGGGACAGTTTTAAAGGGTGTTCAAACATTTTACCGTACCTGGGACGAATGGAGAACGTTTCGACAGGGGGATAAAACATTTTAACATTCCTGGGACGGGTGTAGAAAGTTTTGAGAGGGTGTTCCAACATTTCAACGCACTTGGGACGGTTGGAAAGAGTTTTCAGAGGGTGAGCAAACATTGTAACGTACTTGGGACGGTTGGAGAAAGTTTTGAGAGGGGGTTCAAACATTTAAACGCATTTGGGACGGGGGGAGAAAGTTTTGAGGGGGTGTTCAAACATTTTAACGCACTTGGGACGGGTGGAAAGAGTTTTCAGAGGGTGAGCAAACATTGTAACGGACTTGGGACGGGTGGAGAAAGTTTTGAGAGGGTGTTCAAACATTTAAACGCATTTGGGACGGGTGGAAAGAGTTTTCAGAGGATGAGCAAACATTGTAACGTACTTGGGACGGGTGGAGAAAGTTTTGAGGGGATGTTCAAACATTTTAACGCTCTATGGACTGGTGGAGAAATATTTGAGAGTTTGTTCATACATTTTAATGTGCTTGGGATGGGTGGAGATATTTTTGAGAGGGTGTTTAAACATTTTAATGTAATTGGGACGGGTGGAGATATTTTTGAGAGGGTGTTCAAACATTTTAATGTTATTGGGACGGGTGGAGATATTTTTGAGAGGGTGTTCGAAACATTTTAGCGTAATTGGGACGGGTGGAGAAGTTTTGAGTGGCAGCTCAAACTTTTTACCGTATTCGGACGCGGGTAGAAAGTTTTCCGTGGGGTGTTCAAACATTTTAATGTACTTGGGACGGGTGGAGAATGTTTTGAGAGCGTGATCAAACAATTTAACGTTCTTCGGACAGCTGGAGAAAGTTTTGAGTGGGTTTTCAAATATTTTAATGTACTTGGGACGGTAGGAGAAAGTTTTGAGTGGGTGTTCAAACATTTTAACATACTTGGGACGGGTGGAGAAAGATTTCTGAGTGGGGTGTTATACATTTTAACGTAATTGGGACTGTTGGAGAAAGTTTTGAGTGGGTGGTCAAACATTTTAATGTACTTGGGACTGGAGGAGTAAGATTTGAGAGTGTGTTCAAACATTTTAACGTACATGGGACCGGTGGGGAGAGTTTTGACAGGGTGATCAAACATTTTAACGTTCTTGTGACGGGGGTGGAAAGCTTTGAGAGGGTGTTCAAACATTCTAACGCACTTTGGACTGGTGGAGAAAGTTTTGAGAGGGTGTTCAAACATTCTAACGCACTTTGGACGGCTGGAGAAAGTTTTGAGTGGGGGATAAAACATTTTAACTTACTTGGGACGGGTGGAGAACGTTCTGAGGTGGGTTTTATACATTCTAACCTACTTGGGACGGGTGGAGACCGTTTGGAGAGTGGGATAAAACATTTTAACATTCCTGGGACCGGGGTAGAAAGTTCTGAGTTGGGTGTTCAAACATTTTTACGTCCTGGTGGCGGGTGGAGAAAGATATGAGTAGCGGTTAAAACCTTTTAACTTACTTGGGACGGGTGGAGAAAGTACTGAGTCGGGGTTTAAACATTTTAACTTTCATGGGACGGTTGGAGAAAGTTTTGAGTGGGTGTTCAAACATTTTCATGTACTTGGGACGGGTGGAGAAGGTTTTGAGAGGGTGTTCAAACATTTTGATGTACTTGGGACGAGTGTAGAAAGTTTTGAGAGGGTCATCAAACATTTTAACGTTCTTAGGACAGGTGGAGAAAGTATTGAGAGTGTGTTCAAACATTTTAACATACTTGGGACGGGTAGACAAAGGTTTGAGAGGGTGTTCAAACCTTTTAACATACTTGGGACGGGTGGAGTACGTTTTGAGAGGGTGATCAAACATTTTAATGTAATCGTGACGGGCGGAGAAAGTATTGCGTGTGTGTTCAAACATTTTAACGTACTTGGGACGGGTGGAGAAAGATTTGTGAGGTGGTTCAAACATTTTAGTGCGCTTGGGATGGGTGGAGAAAGTTTTGAGAGTGTGATCAAACATTTTAACGTTCTTGGGAGGGTTGGAGAAAGTTTTGAGTGGGTTTTCAAACATTTTACTGTACTTGGGACGGGTAAAGAAGGTTTTGAGAGGCTGTTCAAACATTTTAACATACTTGGGACGAATGGAGAACGTTTTGAGAGGGGGATAAAACATTTTAACATTCTTAGGACGAGTGTAGAAAGTTTTGAGAGGGTGTTCAAACATTTACACCTACTGGAGACGGGTCGAGAAAGTTTGGAGAGGGTGTTTAAACATTTAAACGCATTTGGGACGTGGGGAGAAAGTTTTGAGGGGGTGTTCAAACATTCTAACGCTCTATGGACGGGTGGAGAAAGATTTGAGAGTTTGTTCATACTTTTTAATGTGCTTGGGATGGGTAGAGATATTTTTGAGAGGGTATTCAAACATTTTAATGTAATTGGGACGGGTGGAGATATTTTTGAGAGGGTGTTCAAACATTTTAATGTAATTGGGAAGGGTGGAGATATTTTTGAGAGGGTGTTCGAAACATTTTAGCGTAATTGGGACGGGTGGAGAAGTTTTGAGTGGCAGCTCAAACATTTTACCGTATTCGGACGCGGGTAGAAAGTTTTCCGTGGGGTGTCCAAACATTTTAATGTACTTGGGACGGGTGGAGAAAGTGTTGAGAGGGTGTTCAAATATCTTCACCTACTGGAGACGGGTGGAGAAACTTTTGAGAGGGTGTTCAAACATTTAAACGCATTTGGGACGGGGGGAGAAAGTTTTGAGGGGGTTTTCAAACATTTTATCGTACTTGGGACGGTTGGAGAAAGTTTTGAGTGGGTGTTCAAACATGTTACCGTACTTGGGACGGGTGGAGAAAGAGTTGAGAGGGTGTTCAAATATTTTCATCTACTGGAGACGTGTGGAGAAGGTTTTGAGAGGGTGTTCAAACATTTAAACGCATTTGGGACGGGGGGAGAAAGTTTTGCGGGGGTGTTCAAACATTTTATCGCTCTATGGACGGGTGGAGAAAAATTTGAGAGGTTGTTCATACATTTTAATGTGCTTGGGATGGGTGGAGATATTTTTGAGAGGGTGTTCAAACATTTTAATGTAATTGGGAAGGGTGGAGATATTTTTGAGAGGGTGTTCGAAACATTTTAGCGTAATTGGGACGGGTGGAGAAGTTTTGAGTGGCAGCTCAAACTTTTTACCGTATTCGGACGCGGGTAGAAAGTTTTCCGTGGGGTGTTCAAATATTTTAATGTACTTGGGACGGGTGGAGAATGTTTTGAGAGCGTGATCAAACAATTTAACGTTCTTCGGACAGCTGGAGAAAGTTTTGAGTGGGTTTTCAAATATTTTAATGTACTTGGGACGGTTGGAGAAAGTTTTGAGTGGGTGTTCAAACATTTTAACATACTTGGGACGGGTGGAGAAAGATTTCTGAGTGGGGTGTTATACATTTTAACGTAATTGGGACTGTTGGAGAAAGTTTTGAGTGGGTGGTCAAACATTTTAATGTACTTGGGACTGGAGGAGTAAGATTTGAGAGTGTGTTCAAACATTTTAACGTACATGGGACCGGTGGGGAGAGTTTTGACAGGGTGATCAAACATTTTAACGTTCTTGTGACGGGGGTGGAAAGGTTTGAGAGGGTGTTCAAACATTCTAACGCACTTTGGACTGGTGGAGAAAGTTTTGAGAGGGTGTTCAAACATTCTAACGCACTTTGGACGGCTGGAGAAAGTTTTGAGTGGGGGATAAAACATTTTAACTTACTTGGGACTGGTGGAGAACGTTCTGAGGTGGGTTTTATACATTTTAACCTACTTGGGACGGGTGGAGACCGTTTGGAGAGTGGGATAAAACATTTTAACATTCCTGGGACCGGGGTAGAAAGTTCTGAGTTGGGTGTTCAAACATTTTTACGTACTGGTGGCGGGTGGAGAAAGATATGAGTAGCGGTTAAAACCTTTTAACTTACTTGGGACGGGTGGAGAAAGTACTGAGTCGGGGTTTAAACATTTTAACTTTCATGGGACGGTTGGAGAAAGTTTTGAGTGGGTGTTCAAACATTTTGATGTACTTGGGACGGGTGGAGAAGGTTTTGAGAGGGTGATCAAACATTTTAACGTTCTTAGGACAGGTGGAGAAAGTATTGAGAGTGTGTTCAAACATTTTAACATGCTTGGGACGGGTAGACAAAGGTTTGAGAGGGTGTTCAAACCTTTTAACATACTTGGGACGGGTGGAGTACGTTTTGAGAGGGTGATCAAACATTTTAATGTAATCGTGACGGGCGGAGAAAGTATTGCGTGTGTGTTCAAACATTTTAACGTACTTGGGACGGGTGGAGAAAGATTTGTGAGGTGGTTCAAACATTTTAGTGCGCTTGGGATGGGTGGAGGAAGTTTTGAGAGTGTGATCAAACATTTTAACGTTCTTGGGAGGGTTGGAGAAAGTTTTGAGTGGGTGTTCAAACATTTTAATGTACTTGGGACGGGTGGAGAAGGTTTTGAGAGGCTGTTCAAACATTTTAACATACTTGGGACGGGCGGAGAATGTTTTGAGGGGGGGTTCAAACATTTTAACGTTCTTTGGACGGGTGGGGACAGTTTTAGAGGGTGTTCAAACATTTTAACGTACTTGGGACGAATGGAGAACGTTTTGAGAGGGGGATAAAACATTTTAACATTCTTGGGACGGATGTAGAAAGTTTTCAGAGGGTGTTCAAACATTTTAACGTACTCGGGACGGGTGGAGAAAGTTTTCAGCGTGGGTTCAAACATTTCAACGTACTTGGGACGAATGGAGAACGTTTTGACAGGGGGATAAAACATTTTAACATTCTTGGGACGGGTGGAGAAAGTTTTGAGAGGGTGTTCAAACATTTTAACATTCTTGGGACGGGTGGAGAAAGTTTTGAGAGGGTGTTCAAACATTTAAACGCATTTGGGACGGGGGGAGAAAGTTTTGAGGGGGTGTTCAAACATTTTAACGCTCTATGGACTGGTGGAGAAATATTTGAGAGTTTGTTCATACATGTTAATGTGCTTGGGATCGGTGGAGATATTTTTGAGTGGATGTTCGAAACATTTTAACGTAATTGGGACGGGTGGAGAAGTTTTGAGTGGCATTTCAAACTTTTTACCGTATTGGGACACGGGTAGAAAGTTTCCTGTGGGGTGTTCAAACATTTTAATGTACTTGGGACGGCTGGAGAATGTTTTGAGAGGGGGTTCAAACGTTTTAATGTACATGGGACGGGTGTAGAAAGTTCTGAGAGGGTGTTCAAACAATTTAACTTTCTTGGGACAGGTGGAGGAAGTTTTGAGAGGGTGTTCAAACATTTTAACATACTTGGGACGGTTGGAGAAAGTTTTGAGTGGGCGATCAAATATTTCAAAGTTCTTTGGAGGGGTGGGGACAGTTTTAGAGGGTGTTCAAACATTTTAACGTACCTGGGACGAATGGAGAACGTTTCGACAGGGGGATAAAACATTTTAACATTCTTGGGACGGGTGTAGAAAGTTTTGAGAGGGTGATCAAACATTTCAACGCACTTGGGACGGGTGGAAAAAGTTTTCAGAGGGTGAGGAAACATTGTAACGTACTCGGGACGCGTGGAGAAAGTTTTGAGTCGGTGAACAAACATTTAAAAGTTCTTGGGACGGGTGTAGAAAGTGTTGAGAGGGTGTCAAACATTTTTCCGTACTTGGGGCGGGTGGAGAAAGTGTTGAGAGGGTGTCAAACATTTTTCCGTACTTGGGACGGGTGGAGAAAGTGTTGAGAGGGTGTTCAAACATTTTCACCTACTGGAGACGGGTGGAATAACTTTTGAGAGGGTGTTCAAACATTTAAACGCATTTGGGACGGGGGGAGATAGTTTTGAGGGGTTGTTCAAACATTTTACCATACTTGGGACTGGTGTAGAAAGTGTTGAGAGGGTGTTCAAATATTTAAACGCATTTGGGACGGGGGGAGAATGTTTTAAGGGGGTGTTCAATTTTTTTAACGCTCTATGGACGGGTGGAGAAAAATTTGAGAGGTTGTTCATACATTTTAATGTGCTTGGGATGGGTGGAGATATTTTTGAGAGGGTGATCAAACATTTTAATGTAATTGGGACGGGTGGAGAAGTTTTGATTGGCAGCTCAAACATTTTAACATTCTTGGGACGGGTGGAGAAAGTTTTGAGGGGGTGTTCAAACATTTTAACGCTCTATGCACTGGTGGAGAAATATTTGAGAGTTTGTTCATACATTTTAATGTGCTTGGGATCGATGGAGATCTTTTTGAGAGGATCTTCGAAACATTTTAGCGTAACTGGGACGGGTGGAGAAGTTTTGAGTGGGGGTTCAAACTTCTTACCGTATTGGAACGCGGGTAGAATGTTTTCCGTGGGGTGTTCAAACATTTTAATGTACTTGGGACGGCTGGAGAATATTTTGAGAGGGGGTTGAAACATTTTAATGTACTTGGGACGGCTGGAGAATGTTTTGAGGCGGGGTTCAAACATTCAAATGTACTTGGGACGGCTGGAGAATGTTTTGAGAGAGTGTTCAAACATTTTAATGTACTTGGGACGGGTGTAGAAAGTTTTAAGAGGGTGAGCAAACATTTTAACGTACTTGGGACGGGTGGAGAAAGTTTTGAGTGGGGTTTCAAATATTTCAACGTTCTTTGGACGGGTGGGGACAGTTTTAAAGGGTGTTCAAACATTTTACCGTACCTGGGACGAATGGAGAACGTTTTGACATGGGAAGAAACATTTTAACATTCTTGGGACGGGTGTAGAAAGTTTTGAGCGGGTGTTCAAACATTTCAACGCACTTGGGACGGATGGAAAAAGTTTTCATAGGGTGAGCAAACATTGTAACGTACTTGGGACGGGTGGAGAAAGTTTTGAGTGGGGGTTCAAACATTTTACCGTACTTGGGACGGGTGGAGAAAGTGTTGAGAGGGTGTTCAAATACTTTCACCTACTGGAGACGTGTGGAGAAAGTTTTGAGAGGGTGTTCAAACATTTAAACGCATTTGGGACGGGGGGAGAAAGTTTTGAGGGGGTGTTCAAACATTTTAATGTGCTTGGGACGGGTGGAGATATTTTTGAGAGGGTGTTCAAACATTTTAATGTAATTGGGACGGGTGGAGTTATTTTTGAGAGGGTGTTCGAAACATTTTAATGTTATTGGGACGGGTGGAGATATTTTTGAGAGGGTTTTCGAAACATTTTAGCGTAATTGGGACGGGTGGAGAAGGTTTGAGTGGCAGCTCAAACTTTTTACCGTATTCGGACGCGGGTAGAAAGTTTTCCGTGGGGTGTTCAAACATTTTAATGTACTTGGGACGGGTGGAGAATGTTTTGAGAGGGTGATCAAACAATTTAACGTTCTTGGGACAGCTGGAGAAAGTTTTGAGAGGGTGTTCAAACATTTTAACGTGCTTGGGACGAATGGAGAACGTTTTGACAGGGGGATAAAACATTTTAACATTCTTGGGAAGGGTGGAGAAAGTGTTGAGAGGGTGTTCAAATATTTTCACCTACTGGAGACGTGTGGAGAAGGTTTTGAGAGGGTGTTCAAACAGTTAAACGCATTTGGGACGGGGGGAGAATGTTTTGAGGGGGCGTTCAAACATTTTAACGCTCTATGGACGGGTGGAGAAATATTTGAGAGTTTGTTCATACATTTTAATGTGCTTGGGATCGGTGGAGATATTTTTGAGTGGCAGTTCAAACTTTTTACCGTATTGGGACGCGGGTAGAAAGTTTTCCGTGGGGTGTTCAAACATTTTAATGTACTTGGGACGGCTGGAGAATGCTTTGAGAGGGGTTCCAAACTTTTTATTTTACTTGGGACGGCTGGAGAATGTTTTGAGAGGGTGTTCAAACATTTCAATGTACTTGGGACGGGTGTAGAAAGTTTTGAGAGGGTGTTCAAACAATTTAACTTTCTTGGGACAGGTGGAGGAAGTTTTGAGAGGGTGTTCAAACATTTTAACATACTTGGGACGGTTGGAGAAAGTTTTGAGTGGGCGATCAAATATTTCAAAGTTCTTTAGAGGGGTGGGGACAGTTTTAGAGGGTGTTCAAACATTTTAACGTACCTGGGACGAATGGAGAACGTTTCGACAGGGGGATAAAACATTTTAACATTCCTGGGACGGGTGTAGAAAGTTTTGAGAGGGTGTTCCAACATTTCAACGCACTTGGGACGGTTGGAAAGTGTTTTCAGAGGGTGAGCAAACATTGTAACGTACTTGGGACGGTTGGAGAAAGTTTTGAGAGGGGGTTCAAACATTTAAACGCATTTGGGACGGGGGGAGAAAGTTTTGAGGGGGTGTTCAAACATTTTAACGCACTTGGGACGGGTGGAAAGAGTTTTCAGAGGGTGGGCAAACATTGTAACGTACTTGGGACGGGTGGAGAAAGTGTTGAGAGGGTGTTCAAATATTTTCACCAACTGGAGACGGGTGGAGAAACTTTTGAGAGGGTGTTCAAACAATTAAACGCACTTGGGACGGGGGGAGAAAGTTTTGAGGGGGTGTTCAAACATTTTAACGTACTTGGGACGAATGGAGAACGTTTTGAGAGGGTGTTCCAACATTTTAACATTCTTGGGACGGGTGTAGAAAGTTTTGAGAGGGTGATCAAACATTTCAACGCACTTGGGACGGGTGGAAAAAGTTTTCAGAGGGTGAGGAAACATTGTAACGTACTTGGGACGGTTGGAGAAAGTTTTGAGTCGGTGAACAAACATTTAAAAGTTCTTGGGACGGGTGTAGAAAGTGTTGAGAGGGTGTCAAACATTTTTCCGTACTTGGGGCGGGTGGAGAAAGTGTTGAGAGGGTGTCAAACATTTTTCCGTACTTGGGACGGGTGGAGAAAGTGTTGAGAGGGTGTTCAAACATTTTCACCTACTGGAGAAGGGTGGAGAAACTTTTGAGAGGGTGTTCGAAACATTTTCGCGTAATTGGGACGGGTGGAGAAGTTTTGATTGGCAGCTCAAACATTTTAACATTCTTGGGACGGGGGGAGAAAGTTTTGAGGGGGTGTTCAAACATTTTAACGCTCTATGCACTGGTGGAGAAATATTTGAGAGTTTGTTCATACATTTTAATGTGCTTGGGATCGATGGAGATCTTTTTGAGAGGATCTTCGAAACATTTTAGCGTAACTGGGACGGGTGGAGAAGTTTTGAGTGGGGGTTCAAACTTCTTACCGTATTGGGACGCGGGTAGAATGTTTTCCGTGGGGTGTTCAAACATTTTAATGTACTTGGGACGGCTGGAGAATATTTTGAGAGGGGGTTGAAACATTTTAATGTACTTGGGACGGCTGGAGAATGTTTTGAGGCGGGGTTCAAACATTCAAATGTACTTGGGACGGCTGGAGAATGTTTTGAGAGAGTGTTCAAACATTTTAATGTACTTGGGACGGGTGTAGAAAGTTTTGAGAGGGTGTTCAAACATTTCAACGCACTTGGGACGGGTGGAAAAAGTTTTCAGAGGGTGAGCAAACATTTTAACGTACTTGGGACGGGTGGAGAAAGTTTTGAGTGGGGTTTCAAATATTTCAACGTTCTCTGGACGGGTGGGGACAGTTTTAAAGGGTGTTCAAACATTTTACCGTACCTGGGACGAATGGAGAACGTTTTGACAGGGGGATAAAACATTTTAACATTCTTGGGACGGGTGTAGAAAGTTTTGAGCGGGTGTTCAAACATTTCAACGCACTTGGGACGGATTGAAAAAGTTTTCATAGGGTGAGCAAACATTGTAACGTACTTGGGACGGGTGGAGAAAGTTTTGAGTGGGGGTTCAAACATTTTACCGTACTTGGGACGGGTGGAGAAAGTGTTGAGAGGGTGTTCAAATATTTTCACCTACTGGAGACTGGTGGCGAAACTTTTGAGAGGGTGTTCAAACATTTAAACGCATTTGGGACGGGGGGAGAAAGTTTTGAGGGGGTGTTCAAACATTTTAGTGTACCTGGGACGGTTGGAGAAAGTGTT